>NW_010410212.1:63571-66105 GCF_000710305.1 Buceros rhinoceros silvestris | reverse complement strand
GAAAGAGTGAGAAACATCTCTCCCCCCTCCTCATCCTTTTGGCAGAGTAAATATTGCCTGTTAAGTTTGAATTAGCTGTCATCGCGGAAGAATTAATGCTGTGGTTGAGCCTTTCTAGTGAGGAAGGGAAAAATAAACGAGACAGATCTTAGTTCAGCCTTAAGTGATAAATGAGGACAAAGCAGCCCATTCATCTCCTGCTAGGAAAGTGGACACAAACACTAAAGCAGTTTTGCGGAAGACGTGTCAGCAAATGTGATCATTTTGTAACCTGTCAGGAGGATAGAGAGCTAGTCCTTTTAGAGTGTCACAGGGGAGGGTGGCTGTCTGATGTGACAGTTTTCATCCATCCGTTTACTGCTTTTTCGTTAGGTGGGGGGTAAGCAAGGAGAGAGCTGGAGTTGGTTAAAACTGCATTTTTCTTTACACTTTCCAATGTAATTTATATGCATATCCACCCGCATCTAAATGAAAAACATTTACCAGGGAAAACTCCTCTCTGCTCTCTGGAGTTTCTTTCACTGCGTGGAATCTGCTCATTTTAACACATTACATTCCCTGTCTTCAAGTTGGAGCCCTGTACTTGATGTTTCACAAAACACAGTTTTACCTCTTCTTACCATTGGTTGGTTGGTAAAGGCTTTGTTTTGTTTTGTTTTGTTTTGTTTTGCAAAAGCAGAAGAAAAAATGAAAATAAATATAACTTCAAGTGCTTTGGTTGCATTTGGTTGTTGGGGTTTTTTTGCTATACCTCTCTGATTCTGATTATACGCTTCACGTACAAATATGTTTTGCAAAAGTTCCTGTCTCATGAAGAGCCTGTGAAAATATTCTTCCTCCTCTGTAAGAACAGAATAACAAGTGCTGAATTTTTACAATCCAGAACCCTCCTGTAAAATATCCCAGATTCTACTGTTTGCTGATTTATTCATTTTAATTGACCTATTCATTTAAGGAAAAATCTGAAGTGATGTGATGTCTGATTTTAGAAGCAGGGATTTCTCCCAACAAATGATTGAACACTATTAGGACTTTCTACTTCTGGCATCTTTTTATTATTACTAATTTCCATATTTTTTATACTACATAGAAAATGTAACATTTGCCTATTACCATAAGTAAAGGTACGCTACAGAGACAGGAGATGCTTTTACAACATAAGCTTCACAGTTTGACACTTGCTTCTTTATATCATCCTTTTCTTCAAAACTATCTTTTATACTTTTCCCTTGGTATTTTAGTACAAGTAACTGTCTCATTGATATGTGTTTCCTTGAAACCTTGTACCTTAATAGTAAAATCCCTTGAAAATTAATAAATTGTTTCTGTTCAGATTAAAAAAAAACCTGTGAGGAGTTCAGAATGGCTTTAAAAAATGCAATGGTATTTACTATTACAGACCACCCTGCCTGGATTGCATCGACTGAGGACTAATGATTTAATTTGTTCTCAGAAGGTTGATAAATTGTAACATGATGTATTTCAGTTATTCTAATATGTGTGTAAGTGTATGCATCATTAAGAAAAGTCTAATTCTCTCCTGAATGCAAAGGTTCTATTTAATAGCTACATAAAGAAATATTTGGAAGCACTAAAAATTGAAAGAAGTAAAAAACAATCGAGATACGCAGAAGGGTATTGGAAATCCTGAATTTCTCCAAGATATTTATCTGTGTGCTTCTTTATATAATTATATATATATTCGGCTGTTTTGTTTTATTTTGTTCTATTAACTTTTTTTTCTTTTGTCTCTTCTGCTTTTTTTCAGGATCATCCAAAACCGGATTTTGATCGTTGTTCTGGCAGTCATCATCATCTTCACCACCGTGATGGCTATTTTTTTTTCTGTCAAGGGACGCTGATATCTTTGTTCTTCGCTAAACAGCAACAAACTGCTTGTTCTGAGTAATTAAGACAAAGTGGTCACATGAATCATTCTCTTGCACTGACAGAGTCTCCCTCTCTTTTCCACTCTTCGACTCAGGTGCAAGTGGTGTAAAATATTTTGTATTATTGATGGCATAGTTGATGGCATGTGAGGTTGATTATTTTTTCCTTACATTTTTTTGTCTTTATCTGAATGTTTTCAGAATCTTAATATTTGTTGGGGTGAGGGCTTGTTCTGGTATGAAAAGACTTAACTTGGGTGGAATTTTACCCCGGACAATTAGCCTGTAAGTTGCCCGTGTTTAAGCGAGGGAAGAGGGGTCTTTGCACTTTTCTTGTGCTATGTGGGGTGTTTGAATATCAAACAGTATCTGACCTTCTGTGATATAAAATACAAGTAAAGCAAGAGACCAAATGATGTAGAGAGTGAGCCTGTCTCCTGTGACTAACTCTCGATCATGAATTATGGTAATAGCCGTAACCTGGTTAAGAACAGTAGTTAGTTTTAAAAAGAGCAACCTTAGGACGCTGTTTAACATGATGTGAATCCAACACTCTGTTTAACAATTTTTGTAAAAATTAGGCGCTTTTATTCTGCTTATTCAAAACAATACCACTTTCATCGAGATCATGGTAATGCATCGCTT
>NW_010410212.1:36071-58571 GCF_000710305.1 Buceros rhinoceros silvestris | reverse complement strand
TATTCTGAGGAGTTACCTAAGTGTGAGGAGGTGTGTCATCCTTAGTTGGTACCTCTCCACCGCTCAGGCACTGTGATATTTTGGGGGGAACTGCTGCAGCTTTATCCTGCAATTCCAGGAGTGCAGCCAGGGTGCTGCCTCAGTGGCTTTATCCTTGGCTTTATCACAAGAAGAGATACTAGGCTGCACTGGTAGCACATCCAGTGAAGGATGTGGATTCGTCAAGCTGATGCCAGGCTTCTTACTAGGCATATGTCTATTCATTAATGGGACGTTGAGGAATATGTGAAGTAAAACATCAGCTGGATCTCTGTCTTGCCAGAGAGCAATGTTAGAAAGAAGGAGTTTTATGCATTTAAAAGGGCCTTAAACCGTTCTGAGCCATTAAAAACTGTATAGGAAAGGGGGCTGTCCCTCTGCTGCCTTGTGGCCAGAGAGGTCAATAATAACGGCAAGACTGCACTGCCAGCTTTATGGTACCTGCATCCCGCTGGCTGCCGTGTTGTGACTGCTGTCCTGGGCCAAACCCAAAGAAAACTTTTTCTTGCTGCTTCTTTGTTCGGTTGTTTTCTCCATTCAGACCCATGACCTTGTCCGGTCAGCACCGTCCCCAGTGAACGTGATTGCTGCTTCTGTGGATTTAGTGAACTTTCCAGTTCTCTTCTGCACCCAGCTAAGTGACATCACCTCTTCCCCAGCTGCATGTCCTGCTTGCGTGTATTTGGTTGAACCTACTCCCTTTATCGATATTGCTTGTGGGAGTTGCAGCCAGGCATGCCTACCAAAGCAGCAAAACAATACCCTGTGAGTTTACCAGACAACTAGAAAACTTTCTTATAGGTAAAAATAGTATTCAACCTTTTTTTCTTAGTAGAAAAGGGTTTATGACTTTGCTCTGTCTCACTTGATGCATTTGTCTTCCTATCCCCTGCTAACTTTGAGCCTTTTGACCAAATTTAGCCAAATTTAATAGAAGAGCGGAGCTCTCAAGAATTCCTGTAGGTTTCAGGGAAATGAGCAGCCAAGAGGAGAGAACTCCCGCTGGCATCCCCACCAAGAGAAAGGCTGCAGCGTGACATCCACCCAAATTGGACACTACCTGGGAGGAAGAAATTATAAATGCCTCTCTCCCCAGGAAAAGCTCACATCCCATTTAGATACTAGAGAATCCAACCCTGAGGAAACAAGGCCTCATTAGTGTCATTGCCTGAGGAACTGCTTAATTAAAGGACAACAGAGTTGAGAGCATTGTTATGTATGCCTTTGTTCCTTACACCTGGTCATTTCCATTGATGTAAAATGTCATCTTTCTGATCTGGTAGCATTTTGCACCCACTGTAGACAAGTATTCCTGACCAGCCGAGAAGGTGCAGAGCCGGGAAGAATCAGACCTTTATTACTGAGGTAATTACAGCCTCACCTAACCATCAGGCGGAGGCTGTACACCTCTATTAGCCAATGCTCCCACAAAGAGAACAAAGGCGGGCTGGAAAGTGGGAGCCACCCAGGGAGCATGCCGGTGTCCAGCTACACCACTCTCGGGCTGCAGACATGCAGGGAGGTCATGACCACAAGCTCCCACATCGTCCAGGCTCCTGCTTGTTTTCCTGGGTTTGAATCCAACTTGACTTAGCAATACTGGTGAAGGCCATGAGATGGGGAGACTAAAACGAGCGAAGGTACCATAACTGAGGAAATCAGCTCTCAGTTAAAATGCTAAAGGAGGTAGGGGGTAGCTTTCAAGCTTGTCTCAGCAACTAGCCTAATTCTATTTTCAAAAGCCACTGTTGAGTGCTTTTGAGAATTTTATCTCAGATGCTTGGCTCAAAGACCTTCACCAAAGATCTTTTTATTTTTTTCTCTATCTGCTATTCGAAAGCTAAATATAAACCGACATTACTGAACAAAACCCCTGTTGCAGGTCTAGAAAAATCTTTACTCAGAAAATCAAATTATTGGAGACCAGCATCTAAAGTGTCCTTCAGCTTCCTGTGCCTCTTGTTTTGCGTACGCAATTTGGCATGCAAAAATCCCCCATTATTTCTAACAGCAAATAGTTGTCTTCCATTCTTTTTATCTTCTCCTATTTGCCTTTTGTTCTCCTGCTCTCAGAAAATCAGGACCTGAGTGTCTCTGGATGGGTAGCTAAAGTTGCTTTTGAAAACGTGGATTGGTCTATTTTAGCATACACATATGTGCACGTGTGTCTGCTGTTTGTCTGGAGAGCGTCTTAATAACTTTTCCGCTGATTGCCTGTGGGACCACAGGCAAGTCATAATGGTAGCCTGTGCCTCAGTTTACCCACTGCAGCTTCATTAATGCTAACCTACCTCACGAGGTGTTGTAATGTTTAATATATTATGTGCTCTGTAATCCTCGGATTAAATGTAGGTGAAAAGCACCCATTTGATGTGTATGTAGATGATACAGTATTACAGGTGGAAGGGTCATTTGGGTGTAAGTCTAATACAAGCACTGGCAAAAGGCAAACGAGATTCCATTGTATTGACTTATTTTTAAATAGCTTTTTATTTACTGAAATGCTCTGGACACCCAGAAAGAGAGACATTCCTCACTAAGCAGCTCCACTGTTTCATCTGTCTTGAAGCGCTTTGATAAACGGATTGAAACTTGTCGGCTTTTCCTCTAGTTTCTGAGACTCCCTCTGGAAACTCTGTTGAAATGTTGTGAATGTAACTTCTCAGAGCACTACGTAATGAACGGTAACAGATATCCCTGCGAGTCCGCAGACACCGTGCGGCCCATGCTTCCTCTCCTTCCCGCAGCAGAAGCAAACCAGTGCCATGCCAACACATGGCGGCAGAGCTCACGTCCTTTTTACCAAGAGCAGCTGGTCTCTCGCCAGGGCAAATAATCTCACCTTCATAAAGCTTCAGCCCAAGCCTTGTGACCCAGACGGGTGATTGGTGGGGCTGCGGTGACATTCAGTGTAGCCAGATGTTGTCCCTTGGATTAGAGATGAGTTCTGTCTTTTTAGAAGAAACCTTAGGAAGAATGACAAATTAGCATGGGGTTAAGCCTGTGTTGGTTGGTTTCCTGTCTCTAGGATGAGATGTTTTGACTTGCATGCAGTGCCTGAGCTCAGGCTGGTGACTTGGGTGCCTGTGCACAGTCTGAACTCACACTGCCACAGGTCCCACCCGTCCTCAGAGCAGCCTTTTCTCAGGCAACAGTCACGTGATGTTACTACATGGGCAGATGAGATGGATGGAGCGGTAAGCATAGCACCTCTTCTGAAGCACATCAGGGACCCAGCAGGGCCATTAAATCTGCCTGAGGAAATCTGCTGATGCCTGACAGAGCCACGTGTGTAGCGTGGAGCTGCAGTGAAGCTAGAGGGTGGAAAGAAGTCAACCATCTTGGGTCACCTGGGACCCCAGTAATATCCGACCCTATTGCATCCCACAGTGGAGGAATGGGATGTCATGGTGACTTATTTCCTACCTACAACCTATTCAAAGCCATCTCACTCCTCCTCTGATCTCTCTGAAGCCAGTAATAGGCTTGGCTGGGTAGCTTGGTTGTGCTGGATAAGCTCAAAGATCCTTGTTCTGATGTAATGATCACCTGAGAGTTTAAAAGGGTTTTGGTGGTGGGTTTTGGTATTTTTTAAATCTTCTCACTCAATATGAAACTGGGCTATTGCTACTCAGGTTGTCGAACCATGAAATGGCTAAACGCAGAACCCAGCAGCATCAACAGCCATGCCCCTGATGCGGCGTGGTACAGCTGACAGGAGCCTGCAGTAGATAGTGCTGGACATCTTGGAAAATAAGAGCGTGCCTTCCCCTCGCCTCCCCTGGGCCATCCTGGGTGAAGTACTCATGAAGACAGGAGAGGAATTTTGGAGGAGCTCCTGGTCAGTGTGGTGTTGGAGGAGAACTGTGAAGCAGCTGGGTATGGGTCACCTCTCCACAGCGAGGCCGCACAGGCGCCGCCAGTACCCTCAGCACACTGAGGCCATGTTTGATTTTTCTCAGCTTTTACTTCACTTTTTATTAACATTTTGCATATTAAAATTTGTGTAGGCAGCCAGAAGAGAGCAGCACCTACACAATACTCGACACAATGGAGAGGATTAGGAATCAGTGGCTCAGTTCCTTGGGACCTGAACTGGGGGGTGTGGGGGCCGTAAAGTGTCCTTTCTTTACACTTCATTTTAAAAGTACTTCTGCTTTCTTTCTGTGTATCCTCACTAAAATATGATCTACGTCCAATACTGACTTGATCTACGTCCAATACTGACTTGAGGTCTCAGCTTATCATTTCAAAGATTAAATAAAACCAGAGTTACCTTGGTCTTTTCTGCTGAGCTGTTCACATTTGCTTCTAAGTTTCTCCCTTCTCTCAACCAGCCCAAAGCTATTAGTGCACATACCTAGGCAGAGAGGTGCCAAAATATAAAATTATTTTCAAAATAATGGCTAGTGATCTGGGATTTTTCTGGTATTTCAGCTGCCCTTGCATGAAATTCCACCAATATTTTCATTCACAGTAGGAATGCCCTGGAAATCAAACCTACTAAAGTTGCGTCTGTTTGTTCCTCCCAACATGAAATTATCCATGTCCTCTCATCCCTTATGAGATCCTGGAGGAAACTGTCTGCACACACACATTGACACATCTTTGCTGCATTCCGCACGAGCCGGTGAAATTACACCAGAAATATGAATTTAGCCCACACAGTGTGCGCGCGCTGTGCTGTCCGCGCAGGGTACACACGCACACACACGCCCCAGCAAACGCTCCCATTTCAATTCCAGAATAAGCCATTCAAGACGCTGCTGTGTGATTCATTTCATGACTGTGTGCTGTGTACATTCCTCCAGAACGAATGCGTGTTCTGTGAATTTTACCGCTCTGCAAAAATATTTGACATGGGTTTAGCTGGTTTTAATATTGAGGGTTTTGAAATCTCAGTAATTGTCACGATTTCTGTGTGTGATTGAAATTAGAAGGAAGCCTGGGTTTTGGCTTTGAAGCTACCTGCTTCTAAGAGGACATTTTTTAAAGTTTTCTTTTTAAGGTGCTTCTTCATGCCCCAGCTAAAGTTTCCCCAGATTACGTGTTAGCTATGATAGCTGTTCTCTAGCTAGATTTTAATCAGCCTCACTACACAGTAATGTTAAACACTGGAAGAGCTACTAATTAATCGCCTTTCTGTATGTAACAGAGAGATAAATATCCATCCCGGAGGAATTGTAATTTCATGGTGTCTAATGATGGTAGATTACATTATCTGGATCACTTAGGCTGTGGGTGTCATAAAAAATGCTCAAAGTCATTTATATTCAGTTTAATTTTTTTTTTAACTTTGTAAGCCTGAGAAAATAATGCGATGTTAGCAAGTCTGTTTCATATTTTAGTTAAATATACCTTTGTTGCACTGACTGAATGGATTCTGATGACAGTGACAAACTCAGTTCTTTTCTATTTAACAAGCACCCTCTGCAATCAAATTAACAACGTACAAATCTTCAGCGGGCTTCTGCAGAGGAGTCTGCTGAGTTCCTCCGTGTCGTTTAGCTTTGAGGAAAGGTTTTCTTTTGGAACACCTGTTTGCAGTGAGTGTTTTCTGCTAATTCTTGTATGTTCTGTAAAGTCTCAGTCATCTGTCTTGAACCAAGAATTAACTGGACTTTTGAGTTGTATCAGGCTGTTGCTCAAATAAAATAATACAGTCCAACAGCAGCGTGAACCTCTCGTTTCCCCTTCCCCACTTCTGACTGATTGGAGTCCGGGTATGATTTGTGTGTCTGCACATCTGCGTCCACAACACACTTAAATCTGGTAGCTACAAGAGTACAGAAAGAAAATAAAATCATCCTCCTTGTGTATATTGTCCTAGCTAATAGTTGTGTATTTTGAAGTTATACTCATTCATATTTAAAAGGCTGAGGCTTCTTTGAACTGCTGTGTTGGAGGGGGAAGTTAATTGTTTCTGAATGAGGATGATACTCCCCTTCCATATTAATTATGTGTAGTGCTCCGAATTATCAATAATGCTCGTTTCCAATCTCCATCATTTGCAGCTGGGCAGCAGGCGGGTGCGCTTACGGAAAGTTGTCCCAGCTCCAGGGCTGCAGCCCCTTTCTGCATCTGCTGGGAGCCAGAGGCAGGAGGGAACCCCAGAGGAGCAAGGGGAGATAAAGAAATGTGATATATTTCCAAGAGAGGGTTTGTCATCAGTTAGCTAAAATTGCTTCTGAAGTTTCACTGGCAACTGTTTTACGTGTCTGAGTCAGTGACGAAGGAACTATACTATCTTAATAGAGAACTCCAGAACTTCAGAAGGGTTTCTCCTTGTTTGAATGCACAGCACAATGAATTTGTACCCACAGAGCATTCACCACTTACATTTCAAAACCTACAGCACACTAAACGTGAAACTTTTGTTCAAATTTCAAGGATTTTGATAGCCCAAGTGAATAGACACTGCCTATTGATTTTTCCCTTACAATGACTCTTGGATAACCTATTTTCTCATTTATTTTTAACGACAGCTCATGAGATTTTACAGCAATTCTGCCCAACCTCCTAATATCAAAATCCCTCCTTGACCCTGAAAATTGTAATTCTGCTATAGATCACAGCTGCTGAATATTACCTTTTACTAAGCTGGTTAAATAAAATATGTCCAAATCACTAGATCCCACAGGCCATGACTGCAATTCTAATTATACAGGGTCTGTATTTCTGCTCCACTGTACAGAAAAGCACAGCTCTCTCTGAGTCCACACCAAAGTGTGGGAATCCAGAATATTGGTTCTAGTTTTGAATTTAAAAAAAAAAAAAAGTTACACTGCTCTTCAATGATTTTCCTGTAAAACTTTTACAAGGGAACCAAACCCTTTTGATGTATTCCATACAATAAAATGCTGTGTAAGTCTGGAGGACAGAAGCATGTGGTGAGAATTTTCTTGTGACTGGGGGATGGGTGTATTTGATGTGTACCCATTTCAAAATCAGAAAAAAAAAAGAAAGAAAGAAAAAAAGTCTCGCACTACTCTTAGGCTGCATATTCTGCACAATGGCTCAGGAAACCAATGTAAGGAAACTAATTCTGGCCATTAAACATATCCTTTCCCCTCCCACTGCTTATTCAAAGAGTGATCACATGCTCCCTGCTGCAAGTTACACCATTATAGAATTTAGGTGTGGAAGAAACCTATTAGATTAGCCGTTCCACCTACTGATGTGGGATTGTTCCCTGGAGAACCTTTTTCATTAGTGGATCACAGCCTAACCTTGTGGGCACACTGTGCCAAGACCATCTTAAGTATTGTTCTGCTTTGTCCTCTCGTCCTTTCCCTCTGGTGCTAAGAGAGAAGCTGAGGGGCCGGTTTGCTGAGGAGCACGGTGGAGAAGATGGGATTCCTCAGTTTCGTGTCAGACTGGTGTTCTGGACGCTTGAGGATGTAGGTGCTTAAGTGGATAATTGATTTGTGTACTTTTTTTGATTAGTATCCAAGTACAGAGGACTAGATAGGGATGGGGGGGTCTTATTCATTGTAATTTACTGCAAGATCTTCTGGAGCCTCATGGTCTCCTACAGCAAATTACCTTCATGACTTGCCCTCATTCTGCAGTGTCCTCAGATCTAGTCTCCATTTTGCTTTCTGCTTTCACTCTTTTGTGAGCAGATGGAGCCAAACTTCTAATTGCTTGTCTTCCAGGGAAGGCACTTGGCATTTTGCTGCTTTTCTAGGACAGAAAGTTGTTACTTGGTTACTCTACGGTCCCAGAAAACTCTGAGCTTTCCAGGGCAGCTGTGGGTGCTCGGCATGCCTCGCGGTTGTGCCTGGTACTGGGGCACTTTCAGCTGGATTTCCTACTCCAAACTTTTCCTCTCAGAGCTTCACTTGCACCTTCTCTCTTGATAACTTTCCTTAGCAATTCCCCTCATCGAGAATCCCTGGGAAGACCTCAGCACCAGCTCATTCTCTGGGATCAGCCACTCGCAGTTTGATTCAAACCCGTTATTGAAGCACCTTGAGTTTGTCACTTCAGGCAAGTTTATTTGTTTCTATTATGTGAGAGCTGCCAGTTCTCCCCTGTTCTGGCTCCTGCAGGTATGAGCCCTGCACCACAGCACAGCTGTCCTTTTCCTCCACAGGCCACCCACGCATGGACTACTGCTTCCAGGCCTCTGCAAGGTCCCTAGAGGTGAAACCAAGGTCCAGAGAGGTCTGTCTGCAGGTAGACATCCGCTGACCCCAACATGGACCAACATGAGTCCCGCAGAACCCAGACTGGGTACGGGGAGTCATCACCACACAAGACCCTGCATCCTTTGGAGATGCACTCCCCCTTCACCTGAGGACCTGGTCCTCAGAGCTTCCCTTCCCCTGATTGAGACTGGGAAAAGTGTGAGAAAGGGAGGGGAGCAAAGGCAACCACTTCCATCTCACAGTTTCAAAGTTCTGGTTTCCACCCTCAGAATATAATAAATGGCTGCTGAGTTACTTGACATGGAGCTAAAGTCTGTAGGGTGAATTTTCAGAGCAACGCAGAGGAAATTATATGCACAATTACTGTTGTTAACAGGGGCTGGGCATGTAACTCCCTGCACAGCAGGCTGGAAATCTTCCCCATGCATGTTTAATGGGGTTTGGGTTGCTACATTCCTAGGGCTGTGTCCCTTTTCTAATATCTAGTGTCCTGGATGAAACAAAGGAAGTACTGAATGTAAAAGAGATTTTATTTTGCTATTAAAATAATATTCTCTTGATCTGCAGTCTCCCTCTAATGCTAAAGAACTTCTTGCCTCACTCAGTGATCCCTTAACCTTTCTGTTCTGTGAGGGGGAAAAAAAAAAGGGGAAGGAAAAGAAAAATCACGGCTTTATTTTCTTTTTTTTTCTTCTAAATGTGTTCCACATAGTCTGCTCATCGATGTTCATATAAATGAGTATATACGTGTTCTAACAGGCATCCAGTGATGGATGTTGTTGAAATAAGTGTAGGTCATAACACAGAAAATACTTGTCTTAATCTTAATACCTAAATGCTTCTGAGTAAATAATATATTTGCACGTCTTCATAGGAAAATTAATTGTATGTGCCATTCCACTAATTAGTATTTAAAATGTCTCCTTTCGCAGGAGGTTATTAATGTAGTATTTAAACTTCAGTACATTGTACGCTAGGAAGAGTCTGTAAATTTGGAATTGTCTTTTGCTTCCATGCCATTTATTTAGTTTATGTTCTGTAATTGTTTTCCTTTCCCCCAAAGAAGGTTATCCTCTCCTGCACCTAGATCAATTCAAATGGACTTTCATTATCTTCAATAAAAATTAAATTACTCCTCTAAACTCACTGTTTTGCATCTAAAAGGAGCTTATATTTACAGCTCTGCCATCTTATTGATTGATATTTTCTTTTACCCACGTTATGTCTGCCTCCCCAGCTTTCTGAAGGCAGAAAGCAAGGTGCTGTAAACTGAGGCTGGAAACACCAAAGTAAAAACACACACACACACATCAAATACATATATACACACATTTTAAAAGATACCAAATACATGTACAAGTTTCTAGAAGGTTTCAATCATTCTAAAATTGCACATGATTGCTCTTCAGCTGCCCAAAATGCTTTCATCTAAGAGCAGAAAAACGTGCAGCTTTCTCAAGTTTTAAAAGCATTGTTGGGGCATGTCTAATAGATTTGTCTGACTCTGTGTCTCTTGATACAGGCAGCGTGGTTGATTGTATTCCTCCTAGCACAGATCTTGAAACTGTAAATAAATTTTTGAAGTAAATAGTCACTTGATAGTTGCTTAATGAAGTATCACACACCAGCAGTTTTGAATACAAAAAAAAAGGAAGTTCAAAACTACAGTGTGGTGTCTCTTTTTACTGGAAATGGGCTTTTACTTCTAAACTTCTGTTGTATTTGGAGAGAAGTAATCCCACGGAAAATGATACCAATACTAATAGGGAACATATTATCTTTCATGTGGGTATTTTTTTCATGTTTAAGGTTTCTTTGTTATTATCTCAGTAGCAAGACTCTCCACACCGTCTTAGGCAGAAAATCAAAATATGCCTTAAAGCAATAATCTTTTAATAAGTATCAAATGTCTTTCTATGAGATAAAAGAATTCTGTAGCATGCTTATACACACACACCCCCACACACATGCACTTCCTTCACCATTAATCTTGTATTATACCTTTTCAACAATATTTCAGGGAATATTTTTTTTTTGAACCACGATTCCTCACAAAGTTTAGATAACTACATTTCTAAATGCTCCTAAAAATTTTGTTATACTTGATCTCTCTCACTCGTTGGGGCTCCTTGTTCAGAGGATTTGGGAAGATGGGAGAATCTCCTGTGGCCTTAGACATTTCCATCAGCAAAACCAGGGGTGTGACTCCAAACTTCCTTAAGACACCAACTTGGAGAACTGTCTTTTTGCATTGACTTTTCAGGAGTACAGGATGAAGCATATTCACACACACAGACAAATTTCAGGTGGGTAAAGCTGAGATCCTTCAGAGGAGGTGCGAGAAGTCTGCGTACCTCTGCTGATGGGCACAAAGGGGCCCAGACTTGTCCCACACAAGTTTAGATTCTTACCCAAGGAAACTAAGTTAGCAGGTTAGTGTTAAGTTAACAGATTAGTGATCTGAGGCGCCTTCTATAGGCAGCAAGGATACATGGAGAAGATTGCTAAAATCTGATTGGGGAAATGCCCTGCCGGTCTCCTTAGCTAAACACGGGAAAGAGGATGGCACCCTCTCAACTCTCATCCAGCCTTGGACTTCGATGTGTTTGTCGCGAGGCGAACCATATTGTCTGTGTCTGACATAGAAATGCAACGCACACTTCTCAGCCCTGCAACACGCAAAGCACGGTGCTGACTTGGTGCTGTCGGAGCACAGGTGCTTTGTGCTCAGAGCCTCTTCTCCTCGTGGTGAGAAGCTGAAGCAATTCTGCCCGACAGGAAAAAAGCATGAAGGAGAGGAGGCGCTGCAGTGCAGAGTGCAGAGCTGCTGTATTCTCTAGTGACTTAAGTAGAGCCTTAAGGGAGCGAAGTGGGGAAAAGTTGTGTTTTTTGTAAAATGGTGCCTCTTGCAACTTGGCTTCAGTGACAATCTGCAAGTTGCCTACATGCAACATACAACAGGTTAGGTTGTCAAAGTTGTTCTCTTTCCTAATGCTCCTTATGACAAATACTCCTAATTGCTTCTTACTTTCATATTTTTCTGTGCCTCCTGGCTAAGACATCCGTTTGTAGCCTTTATGGCTTGTCTTTCCAAGCTTGGCCTCAGTTACGTCTATCTGTGTTTTCTGTTTCTTACTAGCTCGAGCACCCCCTCCCCATTCCCCATCCCTCTGCGCCTGCAGAGCAGCACACGGGCACCTGCCAGCTGCTTCGGAGACCGAGATCTTCACGCCTTTCCTGACAGCTGGGCGGCACATTGCCCCACGTTTGCTACACCTGGTGCATAAAGATGCACAACTTTCCGCTGTTTGGCTAACCCAAAGCAGGCATGCCACACTGAACCTGAAAATAGAAATGCTATCGTCAGCTCTTTAGAGGAAAAGGCAGTGAGAGGAAAAAGAAAATGAAACCAAATGTGGTTCGTCTCTTTTATGGAGATGGTTCCGAATTTCATACCTCCTGAGCAGACCTCCCTTAACATACCCGGTGGTGCTAATTTGAGCTGCGAACTCCTGATTACTTTTTAAAGAAATCTACGTATTAGCGTTGCAAGAAGGAGACTTTGAAAGCCTTTTAAGTATCTTTCTCATTAATTTACTTAATCCTCTGATCTTCCAGTCTTTTAAGTTGTTTATTTTTAAAAGAAAGACAAAAAATGAACTCGAAAGCTTTGTTACTAAAAGGAAGATTTTTAAAACTGTATGTGATACAAAGTAATTAAGAGAATATAAAAATAGGTGTAAATTGTACACAAACGCACAGAGTCAGTGTGTTGGGAGACCTTCCTCCACTGGCTTTAAAGGGAAGGGGTGGGCAGAGAAGCAGAGTGCAGGTAGCAGACCTCTACCTCAGCTATAGCAAAACTTTCTACTCATTTACTGTCTTCCTTCACTATTTTTAAATGCTGCAAGACACCAAAATATTTTTTTTTTTAGCAAAGAAAGTGGAACCAAATTCTGTATCTGGCGGAAACTTCAAAATTGTCACAATATTTTTGTTCCAAGGTGTTTTATGAAAATTTTCAGAAGTGGCCTGAGATTTCAGATTCCGGCACTTCAGGATGCTCAGCTTGGGACGTGCAAAGAGATTTCTTTTGCAGAAAGTAAGTTGCTCAACCATCTCTGGAAATCAGGTTCACTTCACAGTGCTCAGTACCCAAAAAAAAAAACCAACCCACCAGAGGCACCCAAAAACATACTTTACTTTTAAAGATTTTATTCATCTAACTGGGACAGGCCAGGCCTGAATTTTGGATGAAAGAAACTTAGATGAGCAGGGAAGTTATTCCCCAGGGACTACATCCTCAGTGATACTATGAGCCAGCAACCCCCATAGCTTTCAGCATCTCTCATGATCAGACTGGATGTCTGTTGCCCGAGGCTGAAAATCTCCTCCTCTCTAAAACCAAAGAGATGTTGACTGTGAGTTATGATTAGTAATAGAGTCTATTTGTGGTGAGGTAGGGGGAAGGGAAGATGATGGACCCAGAATCATAAGATTTTATGTGCTCTGCTTATTTCCAAACAACCACGGAGGACTGCCCTGGTCTGGGTAGTTCACTGCTTGAGGATAAAAGCTGAGAGAACACAGGGAGCAGCAAAGGGAGAACAGACACACAAGTTATATGTAAGTAATTTGCATTCTTTGTAAGTGGTATAATTGAAATAGAGGAGGTTGAAGGATAAACTCATCTAAACACCATCTAAAAGACCACCTGGAAGAAAGATCAAGATTGCTAGGGTGAAGTGCTGTCAGGAAAACAAACCCAAACGAGCCTATTGACAAAACAGGGTGGGAAGGTATCCAAGTGCCTGTGCAGAGCATCAGCACCAAACTCCTCTCAGACATGGAGTAAGAGGACAGCAGCACAGCGGTGCTGACAAGGGTGTCAGACACTCATCTACAGTCAATTCTCACTGGTGTGTCTGGGTGAACTGCTGGGCGAAAATGTTCCAAATTTGGAGGCCCAGAGAGGGGGTAAGTTGTGTTTGGCTGGGCTCTAATTGCATCCTTGCGTTACTATGCAATTAATTGCTGCCATGGTCTGCTCGAGAGAAGGGAGCATGCCAGCTCTGTTCCTGGGCAGCCCCAGAGGCTGGAGGAACTCATGGCTCTCACTCCAGGGGTGACCTGCTCGCATGGCTCTGTGGCTCTGCTGCCAGCCCTGCTGGCAATACCCATCTTTCCAGGATGATGTGCTTTCCTCCTCTGGTGTGGTTCCCTTAGCAGGGTTTAAAAGTTTGAGAAGTCACATGGAAAACCTAGGGAAGGGAGAACACATAATTTTTCACTGAATTCACGTCTCAGGAAAAAGATGACTAGAGAAAAACGCAAGAATGGTTTTCCATAACATTTTGTATGGCTGCTTTCAACACACACCTCAGAAAAAGGCAGTGTCTTGTGGAAAACGTGTAATTCTGTCAAGCTACAGAGGGGAAAAGAATAATAATTTTGCTCTTGCTTTACGGATCACTATAGTTCTGATGTCAAGAATAGCATAGTTAAGTAGCACAAGTTCCTGAATGAAAGGAAAAGCAAAAGCATATCCTCAAACTGGGATATGCTCCTCATTTCTAACGTGTCCCTCACTAAATCCTCTCCTGTATGAGAGAGATGGGAAGGAGAAGGATGTATTTATAACTCCCAGTGCCTGGAATTGCCAGTGTTGACCTCAGCTTCATCAACAGATATCATGGGGGTCTGGGGTACAGAGAACGGGTGCAGAAGAAAGAGGCAGAAGAGCAGCTCCCCCGTGAGCCCGAGCATCAAGTAACAAGTCAGTCCTCTGCAAACTTGGCTTGTTTAACCCTAAATGGGGCACAGACAAAAGCAGCACAGAGTGCTGCTGCAGTGAGGGCAGCAAAGAGCAGTGCTCGCCAGCCCGCAGGGAAGGAACTCAGCAGCAACAACATCAGGATTTTTTTCTGGGCTTTCCTGGTGTCCCAGGTGTGGGCTGGCTCCTGGATTCCTGCAGGAGATTGCTTTTGTTTCTGGCCATCCTCCCAGTCTCCTGGGGAGCAGCTGCAGCACACGGCAGTTTTTCCAAAGCACGTGAGTGGCAGGCAGCCCTTGACCAGCCCAGAGGAGCACACAGCCTCTGCCAGAGCACATCTGGGTAAAAACTGAGACAGTAAGCCTGGCTTGGATGTCTGCATTTCATCTGGAAACCCTGGAGCAAGAGGAGCTTAAGGTCCCTACACCTTGGAGCTCCTCTGTCGTGGGTATATGGTAGCTGGTGCCACTTTGGCAGGTCTATGAATCATAGAATGATAGAATCATTTAGATTGGAAAAGACTTTTAAAGTCATTGAGTACAACCATGAAGAACATGTGTGGCCTGACTCCAGTTGTTCATTGCTTCCTCTGTCTAGCAGAGCCCACTTTGGGCATATGGGCAATGAAGAGGTACAGGGGGAGGACAAGCAGATGTGTGGGCAAAATATCTGGTTCCAGGAGGTGTTTTGCACCTTGATGTTTTCTTAACTTTTTTTTTTACAAATTTAGACATTTCATAAACATAATGCCATGCTGAAAGAAGAACTGAACTTCAGAATATGTGACTAGACACTCAATAAAACAAGGTTCCTTGGCTGCATCAGGTGGTAACAGCTGGAACTCAGTCTCTTCATGTGAACTTAAAAATACTCATTGATCAGGGCTCTGAAAGAGAAGAACCTTTTTCCCAGCCAAGCCTTTTTGCCAAGAAGTAGAGAAAAATAATTTCTTTATTGTAGTAGTTAAATTGCTACACACAGAAAGTCACCACAGTGAACCCAAGGCAGCAAGAGGATCCAGTTCAGCCCTCTGGGAACATGCTGGTGGCAGTGGGTTTTTAACAGGGGTTTGAGTTGTCTGGAATGAGTAAGCGGAGTCCTGCTAGCTGAGCAGCTCAACAGGTTATCATCCACAACCTGGCCAAGAACTGAAATCTCTTGCTACGGTTTGGCAAAGTTAACGCAGGTTTGATATGATGAGGAAAAGTGTGTCTGGCCTATTCTAATTTTTTTTCTTTCGGGACCCTTTTGTTAGCTATTTTTCCTGCTATGTTTTTGCCCAGTCCCATAAATGAGCCAGACACATGTTTAGATTTGATCCATACATCCATGTTATAATATCTACGTCCCTTCCAGACTGGGTGACTAGCAGGGGCTGGCCTGCCGTTCTGCCATGGCACCCATCTTGGAGCGCAATCTTTGCAAGGGATTTTAGGTGGGGCAGAGTCCAGTTTGTTAGGGAAGTGATTAGCTTAGGTTTTGCTTTATGGAAAAGAAAGGAGGAGAATGAGAAGGGACTGGATGTTATCACCCTCCTCCCCACCCCACCCACCTTTGGTGGGCTTTGCGCCTCCTTACACACCGCCTGTGACTCAGTCCCAGCAAACTCCAGAAGCTGGAGTCCTTCAGTCGATGCGATCCTTCCCTTTTTGTAACTTCTCCAGAAGACACACACACTTCCCATGCAGTGACTGTCCAGAAGGGCTGAGCTGGGCACCTCTCCAGAGGCAAGGCCAAGTTACACTTTCGGGATGGAAAGCAATAAAGACTAAATAGTGTTTGCCTTATGTTTCTCATTCACAGCCTGCCTTAAATCATTTGTAACAGCGGCAGGGGCGGGGAGGGGGGATGATAGTGGGATTGTGTGCAGCCTGAATGCCAAGATGTGCTTTCGCCTTCCCTGGAGATGAGCTCTGTGGAGCTCTGCAGGGTGTGATCTCTTATTTGGTAATGTGAACGCAAGGAGCAGAACACAAGCAACCAGCACAGCAAGAGCATTAGATCAGGGGATTTGGACTTCTCTGTGGTCCCACACCCAAGTCAGGCACAAAAATACATGAGCATACATTTGCAGATGTGCATGTGTGTGTGCTCACAAAGGCTATTTTGACTGAAAAAAAGAAGAGCAATCACTGTTTTTATCAAATGATCCACTTTTCAGGAAAGCAACAGTGCCCTGCAAGTACCAGGACCACAGAACCAGACTTTCTGTGGGAGCCTGCATGAGGTCTCTCATCTGGACTCTCTTTTATTGTGGTGGTGAAATGAAAGCAGGTGCCCCACTCCTAGGCAGGGCACCAAAGTGCTCCACTTGTATAAAGAGGTGTTCAAAAATAACCCACAGATCCCAACCCTAAGATCAAGACTCTATTACTTTGCACAACTAGATTTGACAACTTTGCCTTAACTCGGGTTCCCAGACAGCTTTTGCATATGGGTGCACATGCGTTCATGAGTGCTGTGAAGAATAAACCACCTTCTCCACTGCACTTTTGAAATTATCTATTTAAAGGCTAATGCGCAAACCCCAGCAACGCATTACAAATAAAAGCAGAGTGAAATCACCTTCAGGAACTCACCAGTTTGACCACTTAGGAGTCTGAATGGGTATTGATTTGAGGCAAATATTCTAAAGTTTGCATTACCCTTTGAAAAGTGCTAATGTAGTTCTTGTCACTTTAAATTAACTTTAGATAAGAGGGACTGACAGAAACATGAAGATGTGTGAACTATATTTGACTGATATTCTGTCAAATATTGCATGGGGTTATGATCCACAACTTTTCCCATCTGCTGCTCAAACCTGAATCCTTGAATGCACAATGGATTAATTACCATATTTTGTTCTGATTTCACTTAGTAGTATAAAAGACTGTGAATGTTAAATGTACCCTTACCTGCCTTCTTTTTCTAAGGGTAAGGTATATAAGGAGGGGAGGAGGGGATTCTTTAGCAATTTTTCACAGCGGCATATAATGATTTGCTAAGAGCACCTCTTCTCAAATAATTAGATTCCCAGAAGTTAACCAGAGCACTCAGAATTTCATTCACTCCTTTCCTTGTGAGAATCTTTTCCCCCTCAGTAATAAAAGCAATGAGCACTGATGTAGCACGTTCCACCCGCTGCACTTTACAAGCAGCAGTATAATTACATGAGGCTTTGCTGCTTGGTATCATTGCAGAAGTATACGGCGCGCAGCAGTGGAGGTCAACGCTTCCAGCTGATGTTTCCTAGAAGGCCTGACATTGACTCTCCACTACCACCTGCCCATCCCGACAACTCAGACTGACACTCAGTAAACTAGCCTGCCCCTCTCTGCGGCTGGACACCCAGAAAAGTGGATGTCTTAAATTAAAGGTCCCTTTGAAATTAGGGGCAGTATTAACTTGCCAAAAAAGTCCTCTAGTGTTTCAGTGACAAAACTTAGAAGCCTTTAGTAAAAACTATTTTTTCTTCTCCTTTTGTCCCAGTACTATTTGGATGAGCTGAGTTATCTTGACTTCGAGTGAAGGAAATAATGTCCACTTCAGTGAATACACTGGAGAAGTAAACTCCGGTAATAGCCAGTTCCTTCACTTTGCAGTGTCCTTGTATCGCGAGCATTTTTTTTTTAAGGTTGCACTGCACATTGCAGTGACATCCTGGGTTACATTCTGTCACCACACTTAATGAATACAAAACATTTCTACATGCATCCCTTTGATTCTCTTATTCCTGTGTCAGTGAGAGAGTGTGGTTATCCAGAAATAAGAAAGCTTGGGGTGGTAGGAAAGGAAGTTTGAACGTATGAGGTTAGCCAGACTTGTAAGATGGAGTAACAAACCTGTCTCTTATCACAGAATGACAGAACGGTAGGGGTTGGAAGGGACCTCTGGGGATCATCTAGTCCAACCCGCCTGCTAGAGCAGGTTCACCCAGAGCAGGTTGCACAGGATGGCATCCAGGCAGGTTTTGAAAGTCTCCAGAGAAGACTCCACAACCTCTCTGGGCAGCCTGTGCCAGTGCTCTGCCACCCTCGAAGTGAAGAAGTTTTTCTTTATGTTTAGGTGGAATTTTCTGTCTTCTAATTTGTGCCCATTGCCCTTTGTCCTATCACTGGGCACCACTGAAAAAAGTCTGGTCCCATCCTCTCAACACTTGCTTTTTAGATATTCACAAGCATTGATCAGATCCCCTCTCTGTCTTCTCTTCTCCAAGCTGAACAGACCCAGGTCTCCCAGTTTTTCCTCGTAAGAGAGATGCTCCAGTCCCCTCATCATCTTTGTATCCCTCCGTGGGCTCTCTACAGTAGTTCCCTTTCTCTCTTGAACTGGGGAGCCCAGAACTGGACACAGTACTCCAGATGTGGCCTTGCTAGGGCAGAGTAGAGGGGGAGGAGAACCTCTGTCGAAGTTCTGGTCTCACTCCTCTTAATGCACCCCAGGATATCATTGGCCTGCTTGGCCAGAAGAGCACACCACTGGCTCATGGTTATCTTGTTGTCTCCCAGCACTCCCAAGTCCTCATCCCCAGAGCTACTCTCCAGCAGGTCAACCTCTAACCTGTACTGGTGCATTGAGATTATTCCTCCCTAGGTGCAGGACTCTACACTTGCCCTTGCTGAATTTCTTTAAGTTGCCCTCTGCCCAACTCTCCAGCCTGTCCAGGTCACGCTGAATGGCAGCACAGCCTTCCAGTGTGTCAGCTACTCCTCCAAGTTTTGTATTCACCAGCAAATTTGCTGAGGGTATGCTCTGTCCCTTCATCCAGGTCATTGATGAATATGTTGAACGAGACTGGACCCGGTACAGACCCCTGGGGAACACCGCCAGCTGCAGGCCTCCAACTGGACTCTGTGCCGCTGATCACCACACTCTGAGCTCTGTCATTCAGCCAGTTCTCGCTCCACCTCACTGTCCACTCATCTAGCCCACGCTTCCTGAGCTTCCCTATGAGGATGTTATGGGAGGCAGTGCCAAAAGCCTTGGCTGAAGTCAAGGTAGACAACATCCACTGCTCTCCCCTCATCTACCCAGACAGTCACACCATCGTAGCAGGCTGTCATTGGTTGGTCATTTCCTCTTGGTGAATCCATGCTAACTATCCATGCTGCTTGCTTAGTGAAGTTCCTTCTGGAAGAACACTTGGGAGTAACTGTGCACCCAGTCTTGTCTTTTATATCTTTTGTCAGTTTTTTGAGATTTAAAGATACTATTTCCTTGCTCTAATACTAGAATATTGCATAGATTCCCACAGACGTATCCGTAGTCATTCATCTGTAAATTATTTCCAGTAAATTTTTATGTCATTATTCTTTCTTCAGTCCCTTCTTACGAAATCTCCAAGAATTCATTTTGGGATTCTTTGCTCCTAGTTTCTTTCTCTGATTACCCAAAGTGGGGCAGAGCAAGGGAAAGTCCTCTGTTTTGTTCAGGAGAAGTGTCTGATATAAAGGTGCAGGTCTGTTCTTCATACCTAGTTGCCTTTAATTCTGAGACTTGAAGAGGATGGGATGGAGAAGATACTACGTGAGCCCAAGAAGAGGAAAAAATGGGATTTGAGATGCTCTGGAAATATATTAACAAGTTCTCACTCCTTGGCTGGAAGTAAGGCCCCAGACTGAGTGCGTCCCTATCCTCTTGCAACAGCAAGTAGTTAAATGGCTACCAATATTAGCAAGCACACAGTAGGTAGCTACGGGACAGCTAAAGGGACCAATAACCTTTAAAACAGTGTAAAAGAAATACTCAGCTGATGATGCCATCCAGCACCACCAAACGTTCAGGTGGAATTTTGGAAAACACTCATCATTAAACTCACTCTGCTTCTGTTAAGTCGTTCCCACTGAAAGCTGATGCCTTAAACTCTCTTCTGGGGGGTCAAAGGAGAAGCTTTCTGTTTTAGTGACACTTTTCCTCTTCATCTAACTAGCATCTGGCCCAGTTTAATAATCTTTCTTCTGATTCCTGTAAGGTCATTAGTAAAACCTTAACAGGGACAAGGGTTGCAGCACTGAAACTCTATTTAGGGAATCTATTCCAAAAGGAAAAGGTATGGTGTTTCTTCAGACCATCTTGCAAGTGACATAAAGATTAATGAGGGATAGACAAATGCCCTTGCTCCAAAGTCAGCAAAAAATAGAAGCTTCTGTTTAAACTTTTAAAAATGAATTACAGTCAGGTACTCACTATCAAGGAAAGAAATGAAATTTGAGTTGAAGCATCTGGAATAATTCTTTGGGTCTTTCCCCAAACCTGTCACTCTTTTCTGTAGATATGAATATTAAGGAGTAACAGAATCTGCAAATCCACACGTCCTGCACTTGTGAGGCAAATTGGGGACTCAAATAAGATTGCTCGGGAGCCGCGAAGGAAGCTGGATATTTAGAAAATACCGGTATTTCAACCTGATTAATGGATGGTAGAAGAAAGAGAAATGGTAGAAGAAAGGTCTCCTCTGTTGCAAACACCTCTATCATATGATGAAGGCCAGTTACTGGAAGTTACAAACACACATATTTATTTTAGCAAGGAAATTCAGCTGCATTTGAATTGTTTAGGCAAGATAATTTAATATTATATTCATGTGTTTTCTTGCAAAACTACAGATTGTTTATGTGTGGGTGCTACAAATACATTTACCGTGTGAAAAGAGGTGAGAACAGTTTCAGAAATGTTTAGTGGGGCAAACCAGAAGCAGGTAAGATTGAAAACCAAGTGATGATCCACTGCTGCTGCTTATTTTCAAAGCAAACTGCAGACCAGCAACCTGCTATGTTCCAGATCATGTTCTACAGGCTTAGCTTTTTCTTTAAAACTTAGTTTTAACTAGTTTTATAGTGTTTGTAAATGTACTGGTGTTACTCAGCCCGCAAGTTATAAGTGATTAAGTCTCTTCTTTAAGGTGAAGTTAACACGTATTCATCTACCTGCCAAGAGATATGCTCAAGTGCTGTACTGTTTGGAAAATGCATTTTCAGCTGTCCTTACATTGTAAAATATTTTGTTAGTATCATACTTTCAAACGAACATTTATTTTCTTTTTCCAAAAAAAGGCAGCATCATTGAATTCCATTTTCAAAGTACAAGTTATCATGGGAAACAACGATTATTCTCAATTTAGTAAGTTCTCAGGCAGCAACCAATGACTTAGCCTGTCCAAGACCATGCATGCAAGTTTATACACAGAGATGAAACCAATAAATTCTCCCATAAGTGACTCTGGAGAGAATTTTGAATATTTCTTTCCTTCCCTTCCCCTCTTGCCTCACAAAAGCACTGTGCACCCTGACAGAGAAACCACAGAATGTGCAGAATGTCGACAAGATCCTGGGGTCTGATTCCCACTAGTTTTACTGGGCTCAGAGTCAGGTACTTACTGCCCAGAGGACTGGACAATAGGTTCATTCCTTCTCCCACAGAAGCACAAAATGAGGCACTTCTCTGCATGTTCCCGGGGACCACTGCAGGACAGGCAAAGCGTTTAGGGCGCAATACTCGCTGCTCATCCACAGCGATATTCAATTTGAAGCACTGTGCGGTGGCTACTCACATGCAGTGCTCATTTAAACTTCACCGTCACATGGACATTGATGAAACCGATTGAGTACAGGTGGGTTTTGCATTGGAAACATATGAAAACATGTGTTTTCTATGCTGTTTTTTAATATGAAGGCTTGTGTCCAACAACCTAATTATTTTTATTTAAGTATTACATCACTCTTGCTAGAACAAGTAAAGTGCCAGCACCTGCTCTTTACTGGGTTCTGTAATGTATTTGCTGTCCTCACCTATCTTTCAAAATGAGGAGGGCCCATTTTCACCCTGAAGGAATTTACTGCATGGTCTCCATCTGTGCTGCAACAGAAGAGACATGAGCCAGTATAATTAATCCTCAGGTCTTCGGCTATTGAGGTTGACTGTACTAACTCACGTTGCTGTGCTCAGAGCATCCATCTTCAATCCCCTAAAGACATCCAAGAAGGAATTGTTGCACTTGTGCAACTACAAACTTTTTTATAACTTTCAGAGAGCTTTCTGCAGATGAGCTAACAGTCCATCCTCTTTTAAAAAATCTGTGAAGGTAGGAATGATGATTTTTGTCAACATCTTGTAGAAAGAGAAGTCTTACAGGTCTAACTCTCTCTGTGGCCTCTCATACTTACTCTGAATGGTGCTTATTTTTCATTACATGGATCACATAGACTTCCTTTTTGCCTCATCCACCACATCTCCTTATCTATTGTAAGAGGTATCAGCAGCTTGCCTCTGCATTCAGCACCCTTCAAAGCTTCTTCCCTCTCCACCCATTCCCTGTTGTTCATTTCCTCAAAACCAGCTCTTCTTCCAGTTGGTCCAAGCTGTCTGTATCCATAGCTGTACTTTCCTCCCAGATACCCACAGTTCTTGAGAAGAGCTCCGCATGAATGCTGCAAAGCTGCTGAGTTGTTCTCCTCAAAAAAAAAAATCTCCCTTAGAGCTCTCCTTTGACAGGATGACCACTGAAAACTCGACTGCACTGAGGTCACTGTCCATCCCATTGACAGTCTGACTCTT
>NW_010410212.1:31581-35994 GCF_000710305.1 Buceros rhinoceros silvestris | reverse complement strand
TCCCTGCATTTCCACATTTCTCTGTAGCTATCTCTTGACTCTGAACTATAAACCCTTTTCTTTATTGTTATTCTCTGTTTGTTCAGAGTCTTTCACTGTGGGTTTCTAGTCCATGACTCCTCCAGGATATGTCAATGCACTCTAGTAATAGGCAACATGAATACTGCAACCAAGCCAAAGCTCTTGGAAATCGTTGTGAGTCAGGGTGTACAGAATCTGAACCTAGCTCCAGCCACAAATTTTGCAATTGGCCTGCGATTCTGCAAAAGTTTTGTATAAAACTCACATTGGAACATCCTTGAAATTAAGGGGTGGTGTTGGAATCTGCATCCAAATTTCACAGCTGTAGGTCACCTCTCAAACATGGATATTTGGAAGACGGTGAGGACTGTGCTGTAAGCAGCTACATCGGCAATGAGATATTGCCGCTGTTTTTTGCCGTCTGTGTTTTTTAAATGCTTGCTACAAGGACAGCTGTAAGGCAGATGCTGTTCTGAGTTCAGACGTGGAATGTTACAGGGTCACTCTGCTTACCTTATCATAAAAGAGCATGCGTTTTTGTGCTCTTCATGTACTGGAAAACAAATCCATGACAAATACTGTATTGTGTGCGAGGGCTGGGGGTGGGGGAGAAGAAGGGAAGGGTATCTTGTCCTTAGGGGCTGCTGGTGCTAGGCACCACAAAAGAAAGCCCTGTTTGTCAGTCACACTTAGAGATACTGGCCCCAGCGTGAGGCACCTGCAGCAGCTTAAGGATGGCTCCCTGGGTGCGTGGGAAGTCGTGTACCAGGGGCCGAGGTTTCTTGCCTGCCACGCAGAAAACCAGGGGGAATAGCAGCAGGGGAATCCGAGGGGTACACAGCTTGACAACATGGGGTGAGGAATTCTCAGATGCTTTTAAAGGATTTCTGCAAGACGCAGAATATAGTGTGGTCCTAGCCTGTGGTTTTATTGCTATACACATAAAAACCGGTATATCCTGAGCTGGTGATGGGAGGTAGTTACATTACAGCATGTTGATGCTGGTGTTGCCAGCTGAGCAAAGTGAGGAAACTGGAATCCGAGTATAGAGAGAGTAGAAGGTGCTCAAAGATGGGATAAAGGCTGTTGGAGAGGAGCCAAGACTTGGGCTGCATGATGGGTGACAGGCTGATAAAAAGCCTAACAAGATATGGCAGCAGAACCAGAAAGTGATGAGGATTCCTGCACAGGGAAATCTGGGCTGGAAGGTGGGAGCTCGTGCAGGGCTGGGTTCTGCTGGCAGGGGAGCTGGGGTGCTGGGGCCACTGCGGCTGCTCAATAGGGGTGTCAATGACAGTATAGATGGCATGGTGAGGAAAGGCTGGTAGCAGGGACAAAATGAGGTCAGGGAGAGGGAGAGAGGGGCAGAAAAGGAGGAGGGGTGAAAAAGCCAGAAAGAAGAGATGCAGAGAATTTCACTCCACCTGGCTCTTTTCTGCACCATGAATAATCTTTCAAGACGAAGAAAGCCTTTGCCTTTCACTTCCCTGTCTTTCTTCCCAGTGTCCACGTGTCTTGGAAAATTGGGTTGAGCTATGTGAGGGAGGATGGAAGAAGTCTTGCAGCATTGGAATCGCACCAACTTGTCTGGGCAGCTGTTACCACTGATTATGTATGCTATATTCATGCATGCTACATTTCCCATGTTAGCTGTATGATTTGGAGCCTGCAGTTGCAGACAAAGGTTTTGGGCTGTATTCTTTCAACTTAAGGGCTTGTGTAGTTTGTTACAGGAACAGCTACAGATTCCAAAGAGCATGATAGATGAGAAACAGTGAAAATGGAGACTCATACCTGCTTGCTTGTCTGCCTAATATATCTGTATACCCATTGTACTTAGTTTCTTCTATGATGGAGTCCTTGCACCTCTATATGTTGAACACTGAACATACTTGGCACAGACATGAATATAAAAAGATCACCCACCGCCACATTTTTGCACAGAGTCGCCAAGATAAATATGGGGTTGTATCCTGCTGCGAGTCGATGCGTAGAACTCCTGTTAGAAGTCAATGAGAGTTCTGCATAAAAAATCGATGGAAAGATTTGACCCCTTTCAAATGGAGCAGTCTGTGGTATAAATTGAACTACCTCTGTTGAGCACAGAAGATAAACCCCACATTTTTTCCTGACTATCCCTCTTTGCTAGTGTGCCCTTTGGAATATGCTTTTTCACCCCACTGTATCTAACTAGCATCATGAGATTGTTTTCAATAAAGGTGCAGTGAAACCATCCAGGATGGGGGTGCTTGACTGGCTTTTTAAACACACTTACAAATATTTTTGCTGATTATTCACATGTGACCCCTCTGCATGGTATATTTTAAACAACATTGGAAAAATTCAGAAATAAAATTAAGCTGTTATTAAACGTGTGAGGATACCATCATTATACCTACAGGTAAAAATCACTGTCTGAAATCACCTCAGAGGAATGTGGACTGAAAGAAACTGCTAGTTTGGCTGGTTGTTTAGAGGATGTTCTATTGCTGAGCTACTAAATAAATCCCCTTTTGCCCTGCACTGCCTCCAGCAAGCCCTTAGTCTTCCCCACTCTGTCTTCCCCACACTGTTTTGCTATTTTTCCTCATAATCTCAGCCCTGATTCTCTTTTTCCCATTCTTCTGAATGTTGAAGTCATGACCTTTGTGGTTTATAGGCCACAAGAGACTGAGCTAAATGTGTTAGCACAGAATCAAAACAAGTAATAGCTGGCCAATTAAATTAATAATCCATATTGTTACAATGTTTAACCACGGCTGTTTCCTCAGTGGTCTGTTTAAATCACAGCCAAGTCCTGACCTATTAAAATGAATAACTGGAATTATGAGAAACTCCATTTAATAAACACAGCAAGGAACACAACACAATCGGTATGAAATATTTATTACCACTTTAAGCAGCAGCTAGTTGAGATTTAAGATTGGATTAACGAAGGGGTTTTAATTTCTGGCTAAGGGTAGAAAGCTTAAACCTGGAACGTTTCCTCAATTTCCTGGTATGGCTTTGCAACGGACAAGATTCGAGATGGGAGCGTACGATTCGATTCATTCTTTCCCCTTGCAGAGCTCTCTCTGGACACGTTCGATGCAGGAGGAGATCAAAGCAAGCAGGCTCCAGACAAGTGGCTCAAGTGGCTTGAAAAAACTCAGGGGAATAAGGGCTGGAGCACTAGACATGAGCCTTTGGATTTTAAAATGAGCACTCCTGCCAACCGCCATCCTATGGAGAGCAATGTTAATGGAAGGCTGGTACATTCCCAGTGACAACGGCTCGTGTGCACGCATTTTTTTGCAGCATGTCTCAGGGCTAGAGGAAGGGGAGAGAAAACTCTCTTCTCTCTGAGATTTGTCAGACAGAATCTCAAGCTGAGAGCAAACCCTTATGGTTTCAAACAGCCCAAGTATTGCTTTTCTTAAGCGCAGAACTACCAAGGTTTTGCTCTTTTTGGTCACGCTGCATGTTCATCTTCAGGGTTTCTCCACTCAACACAAAAGCAACTGTCCTTCTTTGATAGAAATTAAAATGTTGCCAGGGTTGAAAAATAGTCTACCGTGTCCAAGCTCAAATGGGAATATTATTTTCCTTTTGTTTTCTACTCCTTCTGATGTAGTAATGCTGAACAGGTTAATAATATGCAAATCCTGGCACAATGGAGCTGTTTGGAGGTACCATGTCAAGGGGCCATGTAATAATTGCTCTGGGCTACACAGACACCTGGAGCATCATCTCTACGACAATGGATCCTTCCCATCATTTCCACCATAATGGTTCCACACCATAAATTGTCAAGACCCATCAGAAAGGGTCTGATGCATTAAACCACTGCCCTAATTTGAGTAAACACAGGCTGAGGCCATTGCCTCCAAGGATCTCATTTTCAGCATGTGCTGTGATGATACCAAGAATCATGCACATTTTCTCCTCCCTTCCCTCTTTTGATTCTTAATGAATAGCCCCAGTCTGAGAGCTGGAGAGGCAGAAGGCTTTCGCACCGCTCTAGGGACAGCTGGCCACACAGGAAGCAAGCTCTTCCATGCTCTCCCTTTAACACTTTTCAGCCTGCATCTGGCAGGACCCATGGCTCTGGGTAGTACAGTTTGAACACTCACTCAGCCCCCATGGATAAGATTGGCCAGTGAAGCCTCACCTATGGGCCTGATTACATCAACAGCTCTTTCATTTGCACAAGGTGGTAGACAAGCATTTCATCGTGTTCTCAGCATGTGTGTCCCATATATTGAACCACTCAGCTGAGGGATTTGTCCTGGCCATTGTTTCCCAGTTCAAGCCAGCTGAAGATTTCTTCAGTGCAGCACAAGTCTTCAGAGACTGAGTCAAGTCGGAACATTGGGCTTGCTCAGCCTCTGCAGTGCACAGCAGCCAAGAGGA
>NW_010410212.1:21048-31504 GCF_000710305.1 Buceros rhinoceros silvestris | reverse complement strand
CTGCTGCGTGCACCCCCAGCCAAGAGGAACAGCAAGCCGATGATGCCCGGGTGGTCACTAGAGAGCCAACGGCAAAGACAGGACAGAACCTCAAATTTCTGTGTGCTTTCTCTTTGTCTTGGATTTCTGTTGGCAAATATTTTCAGATGAATGTATCAACTTGGGATAGTCCCAGTGCTTTAAATCTGAACTGGATCTTCTTTGGTTTTTTTCTTAGCTGGCTTCCAGCATTTTGAATATCCTCACTTCTGTGTTTTTAACGAAAGCAGTTTGTTTCCTCACTTTTTTTGTGTTAGGATGTCTCCTAAACTGTAAGAAATTACAGAAATTTCTGTGGGCCTAAGGGATTGAGTTTCCTCTTTCGTGAGAAAATTACACCTTGGGCGCTTCCCTGCTGTCTTTTGTAAACATCCTCGTGCACACGAGTGCTATTGTGCTCTCGCACAGGATACGCAGCGTACACAGCATTCAGCAACGGTGCGACTCCAGAAATACGTAGCAAGTTATTTATGTCCTGAACTGTACGCAAAAACTAGCATGAATGGATGCGACATGGCTCAGCTAGGTCTTCAGTTACCTGGGCTCGTGCCTGCTGCATCTGGGGACATCCTTGCCACCAGAAGTGACCTTTGGCTTGGGAAGTTGTTACTCAGTGCACCCCGGCCAGCTGCCTGTCAGAGGCAAGAGGCAAGAGGCTGGCAGGGGAGATCCATGCTGCCCTGATAGCCCACACGCTTGGCTTGCGGGAATCCCCCAAGAATCTGCCAGCCATTACGCCTTCCAGATCAGGAAGTCAAATCACAGTTCTTTGTGTTATCTCACCGCACTTTTCTTTGTTAATTCCGTGTTTTCCTTTCTGAGCCCTTAGGCTCCATTTCACATTGTTTTCTCTTGCTGTTCTTTCCACGGTTTCCTGCAAGGCTCCCTCCAGAAAGAAGGGCACCGCCGTTCAAGAGGTTAAACCACAACATTTCTTTAACAGCATATTGCCTCATCTCATTTTACCAGGTTTCACTCCTCTTGCAGCAAGCTCAGGTCCACAGAAAGCCCTTTATTGTGCTTACGTACCCAGTGTGTAGATTTTTATCTGGGCCTATGTACCTGCTCCCAGTGCTCAGCATTCCCCAGGCAGGTCTTCATCTCTCCCTGCCTGTCTCAGCTGACTGCTCCCTCCCCAGTTGCAGACCAAATGAGGCATGGCAAACTGGGAAGTTCAAATGATATGACCTTTTCTGGTGGCCTTGCCGCTGCTGGCATGAGTGCTGGGGGGCTCCCACAAGCGTTTTAGGTACTGTGGGTGATTGCCCTGTACCCCATGGCTGTACCCAAGTGGTCCCTGTGACCTATCACAAGTGTGATGAATGTCCCAGGGAGAAGAAGGGACTTTCCCAAGACCTTGTACTGGACATGGCAGCTTGGGACCTTCCTCATCTCAGAGCCTCTTCCACAGTCCTGCGAACTATGATCACTCCCAGCATGCTTGAAAATCACTGAGCTCTTGGGAATGGGCAGATTTTATATAGGGCAGATTTCCTGGAAACCAGAAATTGATATTTTTATTTAGGCTCTTAGCAAAATTACCATGGGAAATGAGAATCTACTGGGATACCTTGCAGGGAAATACATGTGTGAATTTTCCTTGAGCAAAACTCCTGTCCAAGCTAAAGTAGTTTTCCTCAGCTTCCTTTTGCTGCTCGCACTGAGTATCTTCCACTACAGCCCGTTGTTCAGTGCAGCATCATGAGCACAAGGGCTGCTGACGCCCTGAACATGATATTTTAGAAATCCCACCTCAACAGGACACAATGCTTAAAATATCTGTGGTAGCTGAAATGAGGCCTCCTAATGCTGGCCAGCCCAGGAGAGTCAACCTGGTGTCAGCAGTGGGAAGAGCACCCTGCAGAATTGTTCTGGAGCAGAAAAGGAGTCTGGGAACAATCTGCACTGTGAGTCAATCCACGGGAAAACTGCTCCGAAGTTTAAGGAAAACTGACTTCTGCGGTGATCTGCATCAGCAGCAAGGCAGGTCTCGTGCTTTGATCATTTTTCTAAGGTGAGAGAAAAAGCACCTGGGCATGGCCATGGTGTTGGTCTCCAAGCCAGTATGGTGCTATACAGCACCCCCATGGAGGACCATTCATGTGGCAGCCAGAATATTCTGTGCCTATTTCTCCCTATCAGCCTTCAGTGATATACCTTTAGTATAAAATTTCTAGGAAAGCAAAGTTTGCCTGATTCAAGTTGGGTATGAAGTGTTTCAGAGTCTTCCCTAGCAGCTCATTGTTCTGGTTTGCTCTTTGCAAATGAGCGTAATGGAAACATAAAAGCAGGTCAGAACAAAAAAATAACGAAAAAAAGGAAAAACTGTTAAAAGTAATGAAAAAATTAATCAGATCCACATAATTTCAAGATAAATATTGTTATTTAATTCCACTGTTCTTTTCTGGAGTGTGATAACATAGATGTTGTTATTTTTAGAAGGAAGTAATATGACATCCCATTTAATTTCCTCCGAAACAAGACAATCTGGCTTACCAAATATAGCCTGACAAAGAAAAACAGAAATTTCCTGATCAAAGATCCAAGAGTGCAGTGCTCCACCTTAAATCCCTCCCACCTATTAGGCCCCCCTTTAGACAAGACAGAGAAACAAATTTCTCACACATCAATGACGCCTCCATAATCAATTTCAAATAGCCCCTTGCATAGGGATGCAAATCTTAGCTTTCTCTTAATAAAGCATTTTAGAAGATGGATGTACTGATCTGATATTATTAAACGGAAAGTGGTCTCTTTTTAATCTAGAGATGCAGGGGCGTTAGTAACAGAGTGAATCAAAGGCCTGGTCTCTTTCTCTTCCTAATTATCAATAGTGTTTTATAATCTTATTAATATTGATACACAGTATACTGAAGATCTGTTAACGTATAATGTATGTGGAGGATAATTAACAAGATCCGAGTCAGATCAATCGCCTATTTGACAGCAAACGGTGTGTGGCTTATAAATTATACATATGCTAGGTATGGCTAGAAATGTTTAAAGTTTCAGTCCAATCCTTCCAGTACAGCACTGGGAAAACTGATGAACTTAAAGGCACAGTCCCTTGCCTGTTAGGTTTATACTGTACACTCAGAGGAATAACTCTTATTTAAAAATCAAAGAGTTCCATTAACTGCCAAGATCTCAAAGCAGCACAGAAAACACACCTTCTCCTTGTGAAGTGCAGCTAAACAAAAGGCAAAATCTTGTAAGAAAAAGGATGATTAATAAAAGTGAGGTAATTTTCCTTTTGATTTCTGAGAGGAGGTAGCATGCAGGATGTTCCAAATGACAGAAATGATCCCACATCTTCACACTGGCCTTTAACAAGGTTAGACTTGCTAGTGCAGTAAATACAATTAATAATCCCAATTAATATTGCATGTTTTGGTAGGTTTGAGAGCATGAAAGCTTTCCACAGACTATTCTTCACTCCCCAAAGCAATCGTGGCGTGATGAGACGAAGGGATGGAAATGTGGAAATAAAACTTTCCTTTTTTGTTGTTGCAGAGCTCCTGATAAGCATGGGGCTGAGATGAAAGGAGATGTCAGGTTTAACAAAAATAACATATTATTATTATTAATAATTTACCTCAGGGGTACGACCCATTGCAATAATGACTGCTCAAGGCTGTGATATTTCACCAACGTGGTGAAAATGGCTCAGAATTGCTCAGCTTTTCCACAGCAGACCTTGGGGGAAGTTCAGCCATGGTGTAAGGAGATGCAGTTCCCAAGGTGGAGAGACTGCATGGGTCCCCTGAGTTTCACATAGGAAGGACTGAATCAGATGATTAACTAGCTAGAAATTCAGCTTCCTCTGGAATCAAACTTCTACTGATGTCAGTGGGAGTTTTGCTTGAGGGAAAACATAGGCAGTGCCTTGCCAGATCATGCCTGAGATCGATAAACTTCACCCAGTGTCCTCTCTGACAGAAATCAGCACCCAATGCTGTGGAGAAAGGCATAATCTGGGGCTGACCTCAGTTATGGTGTGGATAAATTCCCCCCATAGCACATCTCAGACTATGCCCATCACCAGACAATGCAGGGCAGACAGAGTTGGTGGCTACAGTCATCTTGGTTGCTGTCAACAACACATACCTCGCAAACCCGCCTCAAAAGAAACTTTTCAATAGGTATCTTTGGGTAAGAACCCAGCAATACCTAGTTTCACCTTACCTCAAAAAGCAATGGTTTATCCACAAACTTTTTTTCCTGTGGATCACTATATAAGCTATATGCCTGTATAAATACCCCTCTTTTTTTGAAGCAAGACAAGTGCTTTTAGTAGCACCCACGACATGATGACAGGCACCAAACTTGTCTCTAGACACAGCCTTTTTTGAAGCTAGAGATTCAGATCTGCCCAACATACTCCTGAAAACCAAATGATCTTCAATGGTATCACCTGAAAACCGGTTTACGCAAGCTTGCAGTTTGTTTGTAACTAAACCTTTAACCCTATGACTGTGTGATCTTGTGCTTATTGCAAGCACAATGGGGCAGACAGGAGCCCCAAACCAGCTACCAGTGACCATACCTGGATACCACAGAAGTGCCTGATGGAGACTCTCAGTATTATCAAAGCTTTTCCTGAGTCATCCTGTGTACAGCCCTTGCAGGGCCATCTCAGTCAAAGTGGCCAGCCTGTCTGTGGCGTGGTGAGTAAAAGATTTGCCTTGTTAAGGTTAAGTGGGGGAAAATTGTTCTGTGCTTTGCCAAGTGAAGTGTTAAACACAGGATCCATCACAGGGAAGGTCAGGAACGCTTGCTAGATTACAAAGACCACTACTTAATGGCCATGCCTCCCTTGAGCCAAGGTTTAAAGTAAATTATTCAAATTACAATATTATGCCCTTTCCTCTGAGAGGATCATAGGGCTACGCTAGCATGAACAAGTGAATGTTCATAGCCTTCAGATGAGGCAGCTGTGGCATATGGGAGCTTGGGTCTAGATGCTCAAAATGGTTGTGACTTCATAAAAATGTACCCCAAGTCGAAAGCAGCAACAGTTTTGATACACGTGAATTCCTCACAGTCTCTCAAGATGAGTCAGTAGCTAAATCAGGTGAAACTACTCTGGTCTCCTGACTCTACAGTACTGTGTTTGAAGCATTAGACTCATGCTTCCTTTTGTCCATTAGTGGCTTCATTTCTGTCTCACAGCATTAATTCAGGTTACGCTGCTTGCAGTGTTCCATATAAATGAGTTTAAGACCACACAGGTTCACAGGAATGAGTGCGGTCAGGAAATTATATTCTCACACACTCATGACTTCCCATAAAGGATCCACTAGAAGATTTTTAATTGTGTCCTGTCCCTGATCAAGTTACTGAGGTGGTCACCGCCTGGACAGAGTCTGGTCTTCCCTGTCCCCCCAGCCTGCTTCCCTGCCACGCTCTCCAAGTTGCCTTCATTCCCATTTTACACTTAACAATTTTTTGTTCCATTTTCTTGACACAGTTTAGTCTCAGTTAACTATATTGAAATAATATGTCAAAAATATTCTAAACTGTAGGTCAAAACTGCTTCTCCGGTTAAGTGCTCTAATCACGCATCTTTGCTGTATCTTTCTCAATGGGAAGTCAAGATCAGAAGTCTCGTCTTCATCCCTTTTTTCCCCCAGACAGGGTTATTCATGCATGAGTGCTGTGACCGTATTGCATTACTCTCCACGATTTCCAAGTGAAAGAAAGAAAGAAAATTATGAACTAATTTTTCAAACCCAGACCCTTGAAGAAAAGACCAAAGTATCCCATTTGGATATTCAAGGTCTAATGCTAGACCAGGAATGGGTCTTTAAACACCATTCCGTAACACAAAGCACAATGTATTAACATTAAAGATAGCAGGAAAACTGAGGTACAAATCAGCTACAGGAAGGAACAAATTAACAGTAGGAAGGAAGCAGCAAGTTCAGATAGTGGGGAGCTGTGCTGATTTGCAATGCCTGGAATGAAGACATCCCCCTCCCCCCAAAGCAGGCTGCAGCATGTCCATGGGTTAGGCTGGTCTCATACTAAAAGGCTGTGAGATATTTACGGCCCAGCCAGCATCAGCCTGAGGTCATGCAAACTAAGCTATTGGATCATATTTTGGAGAACTAATTTCACAACTTTGTTCGCAATGAGCTAAGTTCACAACTTTGATTTCTTTTTCATGCAAAATTGAGGATGTATATGCATTTTACACTGCATTTGGCTACACTGTCAGCCCTGGAACAGGGAGGCCTGGGTGCCACAGCTCAGCAAGGATACCTGAGTGGGGACCACCCTTCCCACCAACCCATTCCCACCAGCCTGAGAAACCAACCTCCTGACCAAGACACTTGGTAGATCAAAACAGGAGGTGCTGGGGGCAGATTCTGCTCTCCACTGCAAAGGAGAGATTTGGAGCAGCAGCCAGCCTCCCTGCCTGGGCTGGGAGCTGCTCGGGAAGCACCAAGCACCATCCCAACTTGAAGCTCTAGCTGTCATCTGAGCAGTGTTCTTTCTTCGCTGTCCCACTCTTCCCACTCTCCTGTACACTCTTCTTTTGTCTGCTCTAAATTGCAGTTTGATGCTCAATGCCAAGTCAGCAAATACAAGCGAGCAAGGGAAAGCAGGACATTGAGCGTGGGCAGGCTGAGAGGGGAGGCAAGATCCACAAGGAGATGACACTACTGCACCATCTCTGAGAGGTGGGAGCTGAAAGCCAAGCCTCAACATGCTATGTCCAACATGTCCCTTGCCAACGTTGCCTTTTCAGCTCCAGGCTCTTCCCTCTCTATGTAGCCCCCAAAAACTCAAGGGCAAATAGAGAGGAAAACGAGTGGGCCTGGGGCAGCTGGGTGTGAGGGGAAGGGATGGAGGGCCCGTAGCCACCCCTGCCAGAGGTGTACCTGTGATCTGTGAAGCGTGGCTGCCTGTAAGGATGCTCTTTCCTTAGCTAAACCACGCTGACATGTCTCCCTGTCTCGTGGCCTATCAAGGTTTTGTCAGAGGGTATCAAAGCATCACAGAGTCTGCATCCTACCTCTAGGTACTCCAGTTTATATTCCAGAACCTTTCTCAGCAGTTTGTGATAATATGCCAGATTTTACACCCGAGCAGCTGAGGCCCTGGCATACTTCCCTGTCTGCCAGCTGCCGTGGATGGAGGTTGCATGGTGAAGCCTTTGTCAGCCAACGCTGTGCCAGTGAGAGCAGGGTGCACCTGCACCCCCAGGCTGCCATACCTGTTCACACGTCATCAGTTTGTTAGATCAAACTGGTGGGACTTCCTGGTGTGTGTAAATCCTCAGGGATTTTGATTTAAATCTTTTAAGGTTGAAACGTTTCTCCCCTCCCTAAAGAAACAATCTTTTACAATGAGATAAGTTTAATGGGGAGTCCATAAAGCAGAGTTAAACACCTTGGCAACATCCACGGGTAAAACACACAGGTAGTAAATGGTTTGCAGATTGAATCACTTCCTGGAGTCCTTGGACAGAGCGTCTTTACATCTTCTTGGGTTCAAGCATGGTGCTTACACATTTGTCAAAAGTCAGAATATGTTTTTAAGGAGCTCTGCCGAGCCTGGAGCACCAGCCATTGAACAGAGGTTTTCAGCGAAGAGGTGTGTGTCCTGGCTGCAGTCTGAAGACTGACCCATCATCTCATGGTATTTCATGCTCCACGCTCTGCATCAACTTTGGAGCAAATTACTGGCTTCCCTCATGCAGAGACACTTTATAATCAACCTGGACTGCTCTAGCAAATACTAGCAGAGTGTATTAAAGATCTATGCCTTCCCCCCAGCTAGTGCAGTTAACTAAGAAGCTTTACTTATTGAGTAAAGCTGGAATTTTACAAAAAGCTCATTTCCCAGGTAGGCAGCAAAGGAAGAGAGCAGAAATTTTAAAGGCCTCAGCACCCTGGGTGCTCACTGAAAACTAAGTCCTTTTGAGAATCTGACTGTTAAGGTGTCACCGTGGGAGTTAGCAGAAGCATTGAGCACTTGAGAAAAACAGACCCGAGTTTCATTGCCTGCAGGTATACTTACCTGGAGTTTCTTTCTTAGGATAAGACTTCAAGAGAAAGTGGCTCTAACATAGTGGCTTGCTGCTCTCTCCTTTCTTCCCCCTCCCTTCTCATTCTTCAGTCAGCCAGTTCAGCTCACTCAAACACTGGAAAACTATTCACATTTTTTGCCAGTTGAGTTTTCTACCCTGTGGTGGGCTGTTTCAAAGAAGTGCTGAGCCTGATGCAAGGGACACGGTGCGCAGGAAGGAGAGATGGTTTGGGAACCCCCCTAAAACTGGTTCAGTCACCCACTGAAAGTCCATGCTCTCCACCACTCTGTCTGATCCCACCGAAACATTATGGACCAGCACTGCTGCTGAGATGGATGGCTATGGCAGCTCTGGTAGCAGCCGGACTGCTCTGAAAAGATGGCATAGATTGTGGGTGCTTGAAATGTTTTGAAAAGCTGGCACTAGCAGAGAAAGAAGGAAATTGTCCAGTCAAGTTGGCCTAATTCCGCTTTAAAATCGTATCGTAGCCACTTATCTGGAATATGGACACTATTTTGTTTCCCTTCTTTAGGTAGCTGTGGACTTGAGGGGAGATCAATTGTCTTCTGTCTTTAAATTCACACAGAACCAAACGAATGATTCTTCCATTCACTTTCTAGTGCCTTATTTTACTGAAAAATGCAAATACTCCACCGCTGCTTCACGCTAACTAAACAAAAGCAATTCCTCTCTTACTAACAAGACGAGCAAATTAGAAGTTAAGAGTCTTCTTTTCCTATCCATTTACCACTCTTTTAATCCTCCTCCCCATCTTTTCAAATCCTTGAGGGAAACAGATGAGCTTTAAGCATGCCCCGGAGGTCACTGCAGATGTGTGTTTGTACATACACATTCACTGGAACCTTTGCACTTAGCTAATCCACACAGGTCATGATGAGCACACAAACCCCAGCCACCTCGCCCCTCAGCAAAGATTTACTAGTCTATGCAGAGTGAAGACATTATTGTTAAGACTACATTGACCTCTTGAAAGGTATTATAGAATATTCAGTCACCTCCTGTGAAGCATTATCATAAATAAAGAGCAGGACATAAATGAATGAAGTACCCTTCGTGTTGTAATACATAAATTAATTTACTTCACAAATTGCAGGACTCAGTGTAACCAGCTTACTCACTGAAAAATGCAATAGTTTTGGAAGAGAAACTACTAAGTAAAAAATTATGTATTGCACACACAGATACTACAGATACCAAAATGCTCTCTGCGTAATAATTGCAAAGCCACAGATAAATCATTTTATCGTGCACCTTTGCCTTCATGTGTTTTGCTGTTCACCAAGGGATCAATCTCATCCCTCTACAATTCACCAGCATTGGAGCTTTGTACTTTTGAAAAGAAAAAGTGAAAATATGGCTGTCATGGAAATCAGTGAGAAAATGTACTTAGATTTAAGGAGCAAGAATATGTGTGAGTCCTCGAAAGCCCTCAAGTGCCACAACTAAAAATGGAGACTTTTTTCAAACCTGCCACGGGGAAAAAGGTATACATATATTGTGTTACATCTGTAATGAATTTGTGAGTTCTGCAGTAAAACATTGCTTGGCATTTTTTCCAGTTATACTAGAGCTTTGACCAGCTCGTTTGGACTTGCCTACTAAAGTCCTGAAAGCACTTATACTTGTGTCTTTTTTTCTCTTCTGTGGCTAATCCTTTTGAAGTCGTAGGATGTAGTTGTTGTAAAGCAGAGCATGTGCACAGGAAGGAGGTCTAACCGAAGACAAGAGTTTTATACCACTGGAAAAAGAAACTATCAAGCTCTTTGTGAAGGTGGTCAGACACTGGAACAAGTGGTCGAGAGAGAGTCTGTTATCTTCGCCCCTGGAAACAGCCAAGCCTTTGGGCAACCTGCTGTTGCTGACCCTGCTCTGAGTGGAGGGAGTTGGAGTAGATGATCTCCAGAGTTGCCTGTTTGGCGACGGTGTGATCTGCGTGTACTTTAGAACCAGAATAAGATTAACATTTTGTGTGCTAAAAAATTTCTGCATTGTTACATGTAGCAAAATAATATGATAAGAATAATGTAACATACGTTTCTACATTTCTCTCCTTTGAAAGTCGGCGTTTGATATATGGCTGTTAGAAAGCAGTTATTTTTTTTTAAGTCAGCATACTCTCACAAATACAATTCCTGGGCTTTTTAGATCTCTTTTTTCTTAATGCGCTCAAATGCTAAGCACCATTCCAAATTCATGTCAATATATCTATTGACATCTTTCTTGCTGTTTTCCTCTCCTTCTATTCTCTGTGGTATCAGTCTTGCCAACTGCTCCTGAGATCTTTTTGGTTATGATCTAGCAAAGCCCTTAAGCACATGCTTAACTTTAAGAATGCAAACAGTCTTTGTGAATTCAGCA
>NW_010410212.1:6307-20970 GCF_000710305.1 Buceros rhinoceros silvestris | reverse complement strand
TCAGCAGGACATTTCCTTTAACTGCTTTGCTGGGCTGGGGCCAACGTGCTCAGTGCTCTACATACAGATAGAAATATAATAATTCACACACGGTTAGTTAGAAAACCACTGCAGAGTGTAAAATAAATGGGAACAGATTTTTCCCAGTCCTTTCACAGGATTTGGCCATGAAACACTACAAAATTCTACCAGCTCTGAATATAGTCTATAATTAATGGGATTCAATTCATCAACATATGCAATGGAAAATATCTGGTTTATACACAAAGTTACTTTCACACGCACATTTTCTTCTCTCTCTCTCACACACACGCACGCGCGCACACACAGGAGACTTACGCCTGCTTGACTCTGTTTCTATACGAACTATGTTCCTCAGTGAACGTCATAACTTACAGCTTCTTCTAAAGTTCAGAAATCCTGCAGAAATTGCTAGCTAAAAATTCATGATACTTTAAAGCTCTTTAAAGTCATTTTGGGGGAAGCTGCACAGAATTCTACCAGCAGTCTGCTGATAAGCTCAAACAAGGCAGAGGTGCAAACATGAGACCAGCCTAGCAGGGTCAGGCCAAAGGTCTGAGTTCTTGCTATACCAGGTGCTCAGATAAGGACACAAGAACAGGGCAAATGTATCACAGCATTTATATACGCCAAGTTTATTCACTCAGCTTCCAGCGACTGGCAAGTCCAGTCTTCCCAAGCCAGAATTTGTACAATGATATGTAGGAGTACATGAATTGTTTAATGTTTTATTTCATTATTTTATCTAGTCTCTTTTTGAATCTGTGTAAACTCTGGGCACTTACAAAATCCTGTGGCAGGGAGTTTCACAACTTTATCCAGTCTGTGAAGGAGTACCGTCAAACACTTGCTGCTTGTTGGTGAACATGCTATTTGCTCGCTGTTCCACGCAATTCACCTTCCCTGTGCCATTCATGGTTTTATATTCTACTGTAACATTCCCCCTCCGCCAGCTCTTTTCTTAGCTGAAAAATCTTCCTTCATCTAATTATTCTCCTTAAACACTCTCTGTGCAAAGGAAGAGCTGATGTGCTGGAAGAAGCAAGCTGTCTTCTTCATCAAGGTGCTTCGAGGGGAATTTGAATCCCCAAACTGGGAACTGAGACCTGGACAAAAGATTTTGCCAACTTGTGATGGCTTAAATATTTACATTGTGGTAATGAACAGCTCCTTGTGCATCTATACAGTCTACATGCTGCTAGTTGTGAGCTGTAAAATAATGTCACAGATGAATGATAAAAGCAAACCATCCTTTCTTTTTACTACTAAAATGAGAGAACTCTTAAGTGAACAAAAATATCTCAAAATTGTTTGTGTTCTTAAAATTGTGAAGCAATCTGATGGTTCTAGGAACTAGAGCTTTTGTCTCTTTCTGTATCATTTGAGACATAGCAGTGGAAGATTGAGTAGTGGAGGTGAGTCCAGTTTCTTCTTTGACACACTTACTTCAAACTTCTTTGTGGATTTTTGTGTGGTTTGTGAGTGCACGTGTGTGTGTTCATTGTACAATGTTAAGGTCTAGGCAAAAGAATTGGTCAACAAATAGCACAGCTAATAAAATTGGATTATGCAGTTCAGCCTGGTAGCTGAAAACAACAGAATAAACAAACAAACAAGCAGACAAACAAAAAGTCCAGCTTTCTATGTCATGCTAAAGTTTCTCTTAGCAGAGTATTGTACATTTTGAAGACTGCAAGATTACCTCCAGCTCCAATAGCTGATATTCACACATGCTTCCAGACGGTCTTCTCCTCTGATAAAGACAGTTATTGTTAAACTGCTTCGCATTGCTCATAAACTGTGCTTATTGCTGCATTTGTTCCCACAGCATTCATTCAAGTCTGCAAGGCCTAAATCTTGTGGTCCTACTATGATGCTTTGAGACCATGAGATAGTCACTAAAACACCTAGAAAAACAGAAGCTTATGCACTGCCTTTATTTTCAAGTGTGTTATCTTACGAACCTCAGTTAATCCGGTACTAAAATGGAATAAAATCTTGGCTCCATGAATGCCAACAACGAAACTCACACTGACATCAAGGAGTTCAAGAATCTACCGATGCCTTCTGACCTGCCAAGTGGTGCAAATCCGACTGTGCTGCTATCTATAAAAGGAGAAGTGAGGTAGAGAAACAAGGATTCAACCTCAAAACTTGGTGCTCTTCTGTGGGAATCTGTAACTCCTACAGGAGTGTGTAACTCCTACAGGGAGTGCCCTAAAGGGCATTCTTTCTCCTTTTTCTCGGCTGCTTTTGAGTGTTTCTGGGGTGCCCAAGCAGGCTGAGCACTGGCTGTGCATCCAAATGTAGCAGGTACAGTTCGTCTGCACTGGGCTGTTAATGAATGTTGGCATCAGGACATTGGCAAGGGAAGAGCCCTGTAAGAAAAGCCTTTTCTTTAAAAAATTCTTCTGTGCCCCATGGCTGAGGGACAGATTTTACTGCATGTCCCATGGGTTGCCAACTCTCTCATCACTGTGCCTGAGAATTTGTGTCCTACTGTCCAAAGTGCTGGTCCAAGCTTTGCATGATGGTCTAGAAGTGCCACCTCTTCAAAACATGGACACCTGGTACCTATTCTTCCTTCTCCAAAGGCCAGGAATCCTGCTTTATGCACTTAACTAAGCATGAATCTCTGGAATAAGCCTCTGCTGTCCCACATGAATAACAAAATCCCATTAGCGCTTTTTAAAGGTTTCACCTTTATTTTCTTAGTTAAGACATAAACGGTGTTGCCACCCTCTGTTCTAGCTGTGGCTCTGCTTCCTTTGTGCCATGTATAAACACAGATACATTCCTCTTGCATTAAGAAGGTGTACGACAAATATTGTGTATGGAGAGGTAGGACAGATCATTTCAAACATAGCAGTGGGTAGCACGGGTACAGTTCCTACAAGACTCCAGATCGGGCCAGACGTGGTGTGATTAACTATCATTAGCACTTGGAGCTTAGACAATGGCAGGTTTAAAGTACGTGGGTGGCTTCAATCCATTTCCTAGTGGGCAAGTGTCCACATGACAAAAGCACCACTAGAACTGACAATAAGTGATACACTGGCAGCTTACCCAGAACAACGGATGGAAAGGAACCCAAGGCAGAGACAAGCTCATGTTTCTAGGAGGACGTTTCCTAGACAGGTTTGTGACAACCTGATGGGTAAGCCAACTGTCCTGCTGCTTGGCCTGCATTGCTAAGGTGTTAGCATGGCACCGTTCCCATTCCCTAAAGACACGTTAAATCTTTGATAAGGTACTGTGTTTGATAGCAGCGCTGTTTACACATGCATGTGCTCAGTTGAGCTGAGATGTGCTGCACTGTTAATGCCATATCACTCACTGCGTGATCTTCTGAACTCTCCTTCTGCTAGCCTTTTACTGCTGAACAGAGAGGAAAATGGACACATTTTAATCACTACGCCTTATTTTCTTAGCGGTAGCTCTTTCCACAAGGATACATTCTATGAAATCCTTTAGTCACAAGAAATAAAGCCAATGATTGATTTGTATTCTGCAATGCACCCTCTGGCTAAAACCAAGTTATAAGTACCAAATGGTTGAGACGGGGCTTGTGAAAGGGCAGTTATGTGAGTGGCACTAGAAGAAAAATGTTAATAAAGGGCAGTCCATTGAACTGAGGTTAAATACTTTCATACTTTTCAACCAAGCCAGAAATGTCCCTGAATTCTGATTAAAAAAAGTTCTTCATAATCTGATGTTTTACCTCACTAAGGAAGGGGGATCTTGAGGATCACAAAATATCACTTCATTGAGGAGAAATAAATGTAACAGTGATACAGCTTTGGAAAAAAACCCTTTATTCCTTTAGTTCTGCATTTGTCTTGCCTTTTTTGTTCATTTTTCTGGGCTTTATTTTATTTTTGAAGTTTGGGAATTTTTAAGTGAGTGAACTTAAAGAAGTTTGGAGGCTTGTTCCTAACTGTGTGCGGGTTCATCTGTGCTCCTGAGACAGAACAGAGTCAGGAGGACAGCCAGTCTTCCCATTGCCACATGCGGCACCGGTCCTACCTCCAGCCCTGCTTGTCCTCCCTTTCCCACCCCAGTGGTCTCTGCAATATCCCGTGAGAACACTTTAGTCCCAAATAAGCATTTGAGGCCTTGAGTTTTTCCAGACTGGGCTGGAAGTCTCAGAGAAACAGAATTCTGCCAGGTATAGTCCAGTACAGTCCTGCTTCCAGGTTAAAAATGGCCAAAACCCCAATATACTGGGAAAGGACTTCCCAAAACTTAGCAAAAGCCTGTGGGTGTTTGATTCGTGGATTGGGATGTCATCAAGTCTGGCTGACCAAGAGTTAGCTTGCAGGAGTTTATACTAGGCACACAGTACGAAGCTTGGGTTTAATCCAGATCATTGTGTGTTTTACTGGCGGGATTTTGGATCTGGCGCTTTGGTTTATCCTGCAGTTGTGCTTGTTTTCAGCTGTGCCACTCAGTACAACTTGGGCTTTGGTACGCTTTGAGGATGCTAACATCTCATCTCTAATTCAAGCACATAGAGAGTCCCAGGAAAATTTGCTCTGTATTATCATTTGCCAAGGGAAGTGTCTAAGAAAAACGGTGTGAATTGACAAGCTGAGTCCAGCTCAAGGATGCACGTGTGTTAGGGAGAAGTCTGCAATGGAGGAGAGACATACTCGAATGGAGATTCCCCCTCAGTGGCCCATAGAACACTGACCTGACACAGAAAATGGACAGATTCCAAGGAACTGTTGCACCCCTTAGGAAGGGGTGTCACCTCTGTGAAGAGCTTTCTCCTGCATCAGAGAACTGCACATACCTTGATTTCAAACCACGTACATGATAAGCCAACATTTGCTTTGAATTTAAAATTAGGATAAAATATCATTTTCATAAGGGCATGAACTCAGTGCCCATTTAGTTACACCTGGCATGTTTGAAAGTCAGGGCACATTTAATTTTGGACTTTTCTTTATAAAAAGTTTAACCTTTTTTGTTCAGCAAATGCTAGATTTCAAACACGTCTGTCTGTATTGACTGAGTAGTGTTTTTCCTGCTACAGAAGTGTTTAATCTTGAGAAAATTCAGATCTGAAAACCTCTTCGTTGGCTGAAATGTTCAAAGATTTAACAAATTCAGCAAGTGGGAAAATTAATCTTTGAATAGAAGAAACAATCTGACAAAATAAGCCACAAAAGTAGGTGCCAGGTGTCGTAAGGAAGTTCTTCATGCAGCATTTGCTTAATGTATACTCAAAATGCATCCACTTTTGTTCGAAGATCCAACAAAACATACGAAATTGGGTTACACCAATTCTCTTGATCTATGAATCTTCCACTGTGTCAAAGATAATACACCAAACAAACTTACATGTAAATGGTGTGATAAAATGATCTACCGTATACATTATCATCCATTAATATTGTTGGGGCTAATGCATTTCATCTGTCATACACTTTGTTTTATATTATCCCCACCTTACTAAAAAAATACCATAAAAGCTGGTAGGTTGACAGCCATGCAGGCTACTCGCTGGAAAGTGAAAGTCCAAGGACACATTTCCCATCACTGTTTCACCCTTGGAGACTGGTGAAGAAGGAAGCAGTGTGAGGTTGTGAGGAAAAGTGGGCTCTGCTCTGGGCATTGCTGCTGTCCTCCGCACAAGTCACTTCATTTCTTTGTACCTGCCTTCCTCTTCTACCCATTGCCCACCCTGTCTCTTGTTTGTAAATAAGTGGAGCTGCATGTGTTTTCACAGTAACCAGTGTAAAGGGCCCCACGCTTGGCAGAAGTCTCCAGGCTCCATAGGATAGCATAGTAAGTGAAAAATAGCAGTTCATAATACGATGAGAGACTCTGAGATCACTCTGACCTTGAATTCTCTGCTGTCTTTTGACAGGGAGAGGGTGAAATTGGACTGAAACTGCCCCCTCGTTTTGTGTTCAGCCACCAATGACCCAGGCTGCATTTGAACCACAGCCCTAGAGGCGAAAGGCTTTGCGTCTCATTGCCAATTCACAGCAAGAACATAACTTGAGCCCACACACTAATGCTAAGCAAGGGCTGAGTGTTACTAATCCTTATTCACATAACTACACCTATTAAAATCACATGTGTGAAGGTTTGCAGGACTTGTTCCTTTATTGTACAATTGGCCCTTTCATAACATGTTCTTAAATCAAATAAAAAATGGAATTATCTGCCAAAAAGATTTAAAAAAAAGACAATTGCAAGAAGAATATGTGACTTTCTTCCTCAGACATATTGTGCTGATCAGCGTGGTTTGGCTTAAACTGCAACGTTATGTTTTTAGAAGGCTGACAAGAATGTTTAGACATAATGGTTTAAAAGACTCGTTATCACAGGTGCTGCACTTATTTCCCCAATTCATTCTTATTACCAGAAGAGCCACCTCTGCAAAGGCTGCCTGGCAGTGTCCCTCCCACTGGAATGCTTGCCCTTCTCCCTGGCTGCATAATGTGTGGAGGGCAGGATTATCTGACTCGCTAACCATCCCTCTCGGCCCACATGGCTCCAGGATGCTGGGGAAAATCTACTTGGATAAGATCTTTCAGATTCTGACTTTCAGTGACCCTGTGACAGAACAAGATAGAAAACTGCTGCTTTTTAAAATGTCAGGTAGTTACACTCATCTGCTAACAGATTTCCTCATTCCTTATAGAATTTATAGGCATCTATTATAGTTCTTTTTTTTTATTATTATTCACATAAATTATGGGTATTTGTCCTGAAAACCCTAAAGAATTCCCATGAAAGACCACTACATCCTTCCCAATGCTTGCCTCCCCATGGACCAGGCATTTTAGAAGGGAGACCAGGTAGAGTGATGGAAGACTCTGGACTTCTTTAGAGAGAAACATTCTGATTATTTTCAGCCAACAATGGCAGCTAGGAGTGAGTGATGGAAGATGTTCATCCAGTGCTTTTGTGGGCACAATCATAGAGCTCACAGGTTGTGTGTGATAACTGCGGTTGGTCATTATATCATTTTGAGCCCTTTACTGATACATGTGCAATCATGCAGAATAAATCTCTTAATTATTGTTTTGCATGTCATACTTCTTTTTCCTGATGCTGATGGGAAGTTCTCATAGGTAAATCACATCTGTCTGGAACCTGAGCAGCCAAAAATGCCGAGATTTCTTTTCCTATGTTCTCTGCACCCATAATTCCAGTCCTGCATCTTTCCCTCCAAGAAAGTGTGCCATTTTTTGAACCATAGTTTTTCCAACAGAAGCTCCTATCATCACGTCAGTATCTTCATGTATGTTCCCCAGTATCTCAGACATCTCTTTTTAAAACTCGTCTGTAAAGAGAACTTTTATGGTTATTGCTATAAAAACACTGCTTCTGGAAACCAGTGGTTTGTGGGGCATGGATGGGTGTTCTCTTTGGGAGATGTTCTGTCATGTCATGTCAACTGTAAGCCTTTGTTTCCCAACACTCCTATAGGCAGCCTGGTTCTTTGTTAGAGGAAAAGAGGACAAAGGGTTTAAGTTTAAAATAAATGTATATTTTACTAATGCTACTTTGTCACATAAACAAATACTGCATTTTTCATATGTTATGCAGTTATGACTAAGAGATGGTCTGCGTGGGATGGAATAAGAAATAATGGACCATGAAGTCAGGGATAGAAGGCAAAGTATCCACAGAGAAATATAAAGAAGTTGCCCCCAACAGCATGTGAAGCCTGTAATCCTTTATTCATTCTATTTTCTTTCTCTGTTGTTGAAATTATTTTATACAAAAGATACTACAGAAAGTAAGGTGTCCTTCCATTGCCTTGTGCATATCACACTTGGTAAGAATAAAAGCACTTCGGTTTTACAAGGAAATAAAGATGTAATGTTCACTATGAACACATGCTATCAAACTCAAGTGATCAAATCCAAGTTGTGTCATCAAGAAAAAAGTTTTGATACTAAAACCACATAGGGCCAGGTAAAGTCTCAAATGTGTTCACCCACCCTAACTGCCAATACCTGCCACGCAGCATTGGTACCCACCTGACAACAGACACTAAAAAAACCCAACGTATTTGCAGCATACACCTGTATTTTTCAGCTGAATTCAGGAAAAACACCCCAAACTCAGTCACAGCAGAGCCCATCAAGCATTTGCTCCTTGTGAATCTCTAACGAGCTCTTGGGTGCTGGGTTGCTGTGAATCTGAATGGGCCTCTCAGTGCAGTGGTGAGCTCCCAGATGATTTTCTGGTTTTAGTGAATACACATTTTCATTTGAAGCCACTGCAAAAATTATTCCATGCTGAAAACAAGCATTCCTGGATCTTATAAACAAACAGTATAAATGAAGAAGCCAAGCCTTCAACTGTGACTCTCTTCCAGAGGAACATTAAATGCACTGCATCACACACACTCCCTCTCCACCCTCTTTTAAATTTATACTTTCTTTTACTCGCAGGCTTTTAAAAAAAAGAATTACATAGCATAGCTCTGTCAGCCATCAAACCGAAAGGAAAAAAAGTAACCCAACACTTTACTCAGAGGTTGGAAATGCTGCAGACAGAAATTGTTAAGTCCTTAACATATCAATCCAGAGTTGTATAATTCACATCCAGAGCTGCTACCAAGTCATGGGGGGGTGACTTAATATGTTCCCCAAAGTCCATTATGTTATCCATATCCAGGAAGATATCTGTGCCAGGGCTTCTTGAATCAAAGCGATGTCCACCATTCTTCAACTGTGAGCCTGCTGAGATTTTTTTTTTTTCAGTTCCTGGCAAATAGATATCTGGCTCTAGTACATGCCAGATTGATGCACTTTGCGACTGATCCCTTAATAATATTCAAGTCTCCTAGCCCCAGAACACAAAAGCTCGGCAACTGCACAGATATCTACCTCCAATATTTTTTGCTGATATAAAAAAAATCCTATTATCTCCCTCCCCCAAAAAGCACTCGTTCCCTTGTGCTAGACCTCACAATTTTAAATTTTTTTTCTTTCACATATGTCTAGCAACAAGCAGATTTATTTTTTAGTTTTAGCAAATATGTGGAGAGACTATAGAGAAAGAGAGAGAGAATGAAAAAAGAGGGGGAGGGAGGAGGAGAGACTGTGTGTGAGTTTTACACTTGGGGGCTACATTACATCTATGCAATATTTTCTAATACATGTATTCATATTAAAATGCCCTATACGACTTCAGTGCTTCCTCCATCATACACAGCTATTACTCTTAAGCCAAGTCTGTGTGGAGCTGTTTTCCAACTCTGATTAAAAATTTCAAGCGTATAATTGTTAAAAAGATTAACAGCTACCTATTGCAAATAAAATAGTTTTCAGAAATCAAAAGCTAAAAGTAAAAGTAAGCAGCCCAATCTGTCTTGATTTCTTGTGGTTTTATTGCTATGTCCCTATGAGACCAAATGGATAGAACTATCTTATAACATTGTGCTGCTGTATAATGCTCTTCAGTTACAATATCATGACATATTAATACATACCTATACTTCAGTCTTCAGCAATTCCTTTCATACGAACAGATGAGATCTAAGCCATTTTTAAATTTTTTTTTATTATTGTGGACTCCTACAAATTTCCTGTGAAAGGTATGGCCCCCTTTAGAATTTCCGCATGCAGAGATTGCTATATAGCATCTGTGAACTGGTTTTCCTTAACCTTTTTTTGGTAAAGGTAGCAGAATTCTGTGGGTCACAGGCTGAAAACATTTTCTAAGACCTCACAAGTTAATTGAATGGCAAACCCCTCACCCATTAGACCAGCAACACCTGCACTTTACAGAGGTGCTTGCGAAGGGACAGAGAGGATCATTGTCTTCCCAGGAACACCCCCACAGACAGAAACTTTGTCTGGGACACACTGTTAACCTTGACTCTTCTTGGCAGCAATAGATCTGTCAGCATGAACAGTGGGCACAGAGATTTGAAGGCTTCTCGCGACTGAAACCACTGAGCCTGCTCCTACAGTGTGGCTTCACCAGAAACCTTTTGCTTTATTTTCAGTGGTACCAAGACTTTTTAAACTGTAATCAGGCTTTCCCCTGTTCTTTGGATGATATAAAAATCACTGCATTCAAGATGTTGTGGGTTTCTTTGGTTTGTTTTTTTTTTGTTTGTTTGTTTTTGGGGTTTTTTTTTGTCGTGCTTGTTTGTGTTATATGAATAAGACTTAAAAATTGTAGTCAAGGCTATTTCTTCACTGCTTGTTTGCATTGCTAGTATAGGTCTTATCTTTCACTGCAGACTACACGGCCACTGGAGTGCAAAAAAAAAAGCATCAGGACAGCCCATTAAGTGAAGATCAGAAGCTGTACAAATTGGGAAGCTACTTTTCATGGAACTGTGAAAATCATCAGGTTTTGCTTATTTGCTCTTAAACTATAACCTTGTGAAACATGCAGCTGAGATTAAATCATTGTCAAAGTTTCAGCCCCTGTGCCCTTCCATTACAACATGTGAGAGTTCCCCCTGCGCATTCTGAGATAAGTCTGGACTATTTTTGTTAGAATAGTTAGTGCATTCACAGCGACTTGTTCCAGCACAGATAAGGCAAGTGGTGCTTTACCATGTACTAGCTGGTCTTGCTGAAGTGTGTGTTACAACAGCATAAGTATCACTTCCTCGCTCATCTACACTGGCAATTTGGACTAATTTGGGGCATTCTAGTTAAGCTTTTGTAAGAAAAAATACTTTACAATCCTCTGGTCAAACTGCTACAGACTCCAAGATGAACTCCGGCACAGAGATCCCCAAACTCTGTGTAGCAGACCACTGGTAGTCTACAGAGGGATGGTGGGTCTGAATGTGTATATTTTAATTTTTGAGGAATGCAGCTGATGAGAGAGAGAGATAAAATTAAAAGAAAAGCTAAAGGCAGTCAACAACATATGCACTTTTTTCCCTAACATAATTCTTCCAGTGGCTGTAACTGCAAGAGATATGATGTGATCTCAGCTGGAAAAGGAAAAGGATTTGATATTTGTGAGTAGGAGAAAGGTTTCACAGTGTAAGCTGTGTGATGATAGCATTAATAACAGCGAACAAGCAACGTGTGAGCAGCAGGACTCGGCAGTCTGTGCTCTGCGCACCTTCCCCACACAGGGTCTCTCCTCTCTGACTCCTGCGCTGCCCTCTCCCTGTGGACCCTTCCTCCTCTGGGTGCTATTCTGGACCTCTCTTATTAAGTTGGAGGACGTAAACACTGCAGATCTCTCAGTCTCCTGTCATATTCAGCTGAAGTTGATCTATGGTTACAAATGTAACAGCATGATGAGGTGAGCCACTTCTCTCCAAGAATCCAAGATAAAAGAGGTGAGATTGTCAGCCAACAAAACTAGGGAAAGTTAAACTTCACATATCTCTGATGAAAAACAAGCACAATAAATCTTTCAGAAAGTAAAACAAAACAAGGGTGCTCTGTGTTGTTAAGAGAAACAAATCCAAAAGGATTTTACAGAAATTTTTAAGAGTTCTGGTCAAAGTTATATGAGACTATCACTAGAATAAATGTTGGTGCCAGTTCCAGAGACTGTGACCCCAATGTCACAATGTTGGCATTTCCCTTAAAACCACAGTTTCTGTATGTCTGTCTCTCAGAGTCTGTGCTTTCTTTATTTAAAAATGGAAATGTCTATCCTTTACGGTCTTTATGGTCAAGATTTCAACTAGGGAATGCAAACAGGAGTGTACTGTAAACTGGCTTAATACTCCAGACAATAAATTTAGGGCATACAAAGACACTTTCTGTTCTCAGCTAGTAGGTTTTTTCCTTCTAGAAAGTATCGTCATTAAAGGAAGAGTTTGGCTTTTAGGGATGTAAAACTTTGGTGTGTAGTCTCTGCCAGTCCTTTAGGCACTGGCTGCAGTCAATGGAGCGAGACAGGTACCGTAGGGAGGTGAGTCATCACACAGGGGAGATGTTTGAGCCAGCTGAGATGAGTCACTGCTTGGGCCTTTTTATTAACAGGACACTTGGATGGCCAACTTAAAGCTGGGCCAGGCAAAATATTCTATAACATGTTAGTACTGCAGATGTTATTCAAATTAGTTTGTTTTCCCTGCCTCATCCCGCAATCTGCAAAATATAAGCAGAGCCCTCTGTCTGTTGTGTCTCGCTGATGCCAAGGAGGTGAACTCAAAGACAGGAGAACCTGTTCAGTCATGGACAGCAGAAGTAAAGGAAAAGGAGTGAAAGCTACTGGAGATGAAAGGGCAATATGAGATTGTACTCTATTATAATGTTATTTGGTTGGAACCAGAGGCAGATGAATTGAAAATAGAAGTGTGATGCCTTTTTTTTTTTTCTTTTCTCCCAGAGAGGGTAACAAACAACTGCTGGAACAAACATCTGCCTACAGTGGAAGGGGGTTTCTGACTTGAAGTCTTTAAAATGAGGCCAGATGTCTTTCTAGATGGAATATTGTAGCTCAGCTAGAAATGACAAACTCGAGGCAGGAACCACGTGTTGAAATTCAATGACCTCTGTATTACAGGACCTCAGAGCTAAAGATCATAACAGTCTCCTAAATATCCTACGTGTATTTTTTCCTATTAAAGCATAGCTTAGATCTAAATAACATCCACTTGCAGAAAAAACCCCACATTCATTTAAAAAAATTTAAATCAAAATGAGCATTGCTATTTTCTGTTAAACATTGTACATGCACTTAGTAAAAATAGACAGACCTTCCCAAAATAGCGAATTATATGCATTTTCAAACACCTAGCTTTGTGCACAGCAAAAGCCTCACAAATTTTGGTAATGGATTAGTGCACGTGTCCTAATTGATGCAACAGGGTTTCTGGGCATGTCAAGTACCTGAGGCACGGTAGAATCTCCCTGCATGTCCTGAGGTGGCTACAGATGGCCACTGACAACAGCACTTATTTGTCCAGACAGGAACATCTCAAGGTCTGACTCTGCGAGCTTTTGGTTATCCTCCCAAAGGGAGCGTTAGGAGTTCACCACTTTTCAGGTCTGAAAATCAGGAGGAAGGAAGGAATTTCACATTCCTACAAGACAGTACTCTGCTGCCTTACCAACTTTCCTGTAATTGTCCCATACCGCATGACCAACAGTCAATGTTTCAGTCATAAATCATGTATCTCTAGTGCCACAGGAAAGTATGCAAAATGGGCTGCGTGTACTATTTTAGTTATACTCTTCACTCCTGCCTGATCATAGATTGCTTCAGGTCAGAGGGACAAAGAGAAAGAGCCAAAAGACATGCGTATATTGATAACAATGTTCACAGTTCTGCTAGGTCCTCCGTACACAGACTTCTTCTGGGCCACCAAAGGAATTTAAAGACCAATATTATTCTGATTTATGTGATCTCTGCTTTCTTCTGCAGCCCTCTTTAGGAAAATTACTGCCTCAGCTCCCAGCCTGTGAGAAGGAGGCTATGCTAAGAAGGCTGGCAAGAAGATGGTGCCTCAGGCAAGCAGTGGAGATGCCAATGCTACCACAATGCCTTGAATGCCAGATTATGTCTTCCCACAGATGCAGGAGGTGTGTGTCCTAAGGGTGCTGTTGCCTGAAGAATTACAGTGGTTCTTGTACAACCATCAGTTGTTGTAAAAAGGGTGAATGGAGCGGGTGTGTATGATAGACCTGTGCCTCAGGTAAAATAGCAGACAAAATATATCGTGTCTCTTCTTGCGCATGCAGGACCCACCCTTGCCCTTTGTGCCTTCCTAAGTAGAAAGAAAAATCTCCAGTGGAGTTTAACATCTGCCAAATGCCTTGAAATCCAAACATGGTGCATTTTCTGTGAGACAGGTGCTGATCGTGATCTTATATTTGCCTTTTGGTTTGAAATTGCAACCTCCTTTCTGGTCAGGGCCAGGAAGATCTCACCTGCAAAACACAGCTCTGTAGGACCATGGTCCTTGAAAGGAGTTAATAGATCCAGAGAGCTGAGGTGGAAGAAGAGGAAAGCAGCAACTTGGCTTTCCTTTTGCAGAGACGTGCTTTCTGAAGGAAAAAGTAAGTCAAGAAAGACTGACTTGAAGAACCAGAGCAGAAATGTCGTGAGACCTATTGCCTCTTCTTTTCCCAGTCTAGTAGATGAAGGATGTTTGGAATTACTCCTGTAAATTATCCCCTCTACACACGTGTTCCTGTTGGTGCTTGCTGGTTCATCCCTTCTGTTTCATGTTTCTAAGGATCCTGAATTAAGCAAGGACAGGGAGCTCAGACTGGTCTCTACTGGAGCTTATTGCAATACTTCAGGCTGCGGTACGTTTCCCAGAAAGCACCCCGTTCCCTAACGCCTGCCAACTGCACCTCTCCAGGGACGCTATCTAGAGGCACCAGCAGCAGCAGACAGAGCCTCTTATGCAATAAATCTTGGGAGCACTCCTGAGAGTTAGGGAGAGCACTTGATGTTGCTGTTATCCTGATTGTTTTGGATAGCTCATTGTCACCTAATTGTACTGTAGGAAGGTCTGTCCATTCCCTCCTGTCTGCTTACTTGTGCCTTCAGGCTATGTAAAGTCTGCATACGCCTGAAACAACAGCCAACCACAAAGTCTCCAGTGCTACTCTTTTGGTATGCACTAACTCAGATTCCTTGTGCAAGAAAAACCTCTGTCTGTTGATAAATGGCAGCATATTTTAGAAAGAGAGAGAGGCTGCTCTGCTCCTTCAGCAGTACTC
>NW_010410212.1:0-6230 GCF_000710305.1 Buceros rhinoceros silvestris | reverse complement strand
GAGAGATAGGCTGCTCTGCTCCTACAGCAGGACTCTGCCTATCTCCTCGGCTGACTTGAAACTGCTTGATGTAGTTGGGAGGCCTTTGCCAAATGAGAAGAAAAAAAGGAAGACATACACTTCAGGAGGTGGTGGAAAGAAAAAAAGAAAGACCAAAACAACTTTTAAAGCAGAATTCAGAAAAAGATTAACTAGGAAATAGTAAAATACAGTAAATGTCTCTACTATAAATGTCCTGGTCAAACTATTAAAATAATTTTGTTGGAGAAGTTAAGGAGGATTTTCCTGAGAACCCCTTTACTTTGTTTATGTTTTAATAGATCAACTATTAATCAATCCGGTTGTAAACTTTCAGTGTCACGACCTTGTTTGCACATACAGTGGCATAGTGGCGGCTCTGTGCAAAATATAGGTAAGGACTGCTTCCAGGTAGAAAAGAAACCATATGTTCCTGTAGTTTTCTGTAAATGCATTTGAGCCATTGGTCACTCCTGTGGGGAGTGCAGTTCTTGTGGGAGCGCAGCTGCCAGCCTGCAGACCTGGCTAGGGTCTGACCTGGGTGCCCAACTTTGGCCTTGCAGGAAACAGTATTCATTCACTTCTTAGCCTATATTAAAACCTTCCTTTTTAGCCCCAAATTTTTTTTAGCCCCACATTCTTGGTAAGCCTCCATTGTCACCTTTACAAACTGTATTGTGATGGTGGTCACAAGCTGCTCTGAAGATCCAGTGTACTTGGGAGAGAAAAAAAACACGGGGCAAGAAACGGTGCACTGAAGAGCACGAAACTTGGATTGACTTGGGGAAAAACTGAGGCACGAGGGAATGAACTGACTTCCTTGTGGTCTCAGAATAGCTCCGCTGGGATGTAGTGGGATCACTCATATGATTGCAGGTCTGTGATGGGCAGATATACTCTCTTTAGGAAAGACGGGCAAGGAAGAAAAGAAGGGGGTGTACCTTCTATATGAGGGAGCAGCACAAATGTATCGGAAAAGGAGACAGGCTGGTTGGGAGTTTGTGGGTCAAGATAAGAAGACAAGCCAGTAAAGGTAACACTGTGATGGGTTTGTAACAGATTCGTTGATTAAGGTGACAAAGTCAATCAAGTCTTTAGACAATTAAGAGTCTCCAGATCACAGTCCACAGTTGTATTGGGGGAATTTAACCTCCCTGACTTCAGCTGGAATGGCGAGACAGTGGGATACAACAGGTTCAGAAGGTGTCTGGGTTGCGTTGAGGAAAACTTCTTAACACAGATGGTATGTGTCCAAAGGCTGGGTGACAGTCCCCTGAACCTGTTACTCACAAACAAGGATGAATTGGTCAGGGATGTTCAATCAACAGCAGCCTTGGCTGTAGAGAAGACAAGCTGCTTGTGATTCTGATGGGAATGAAGAAGACAAGCAGTGGAACACAAACCCGGGGCTTCAGAAGAGCAGACTTTAGCACCCAAGTTAGGACATCGCAGTCTGACTGGGCAGATGACTAGGTGCTTTAAAGATTGTTTGAACAACCAAGCTCAGTGGATAGTGTCTAATGGGTTGAACCTGCGGCTGTCAGTGGCAGGTGGAGTACTGTGGGGGCCTGTCCTGCGACCGGTCCTCTTTGACATTTGTATCAATGACCTGGTTTCATCACATTTATAGACAACACCAAATTAGAAAGTCCAGTTGACATTGTCAAGGGCAGGGCTGCCATCCAGAGGGACCTAGAAAGGCTGGAGAAATGGCCCAACAGGAACATTATGAAATTCAGCAAGAACAAATGCAAAGTCCTAACTCCTAGTTGTTTTTGAAACCTGACTGGACAAAGCCATAAAGAAATAGGTCTTAATTCAGAGCTAAACCTGCTTTGAGCAGAAGGCTGGACTAGAGACATCTTCACGTCCCTTCCAGCATGAGTGGTTCTGTGATTGCACGGTATGATCAGATAATCCTATGTTGTTAAACTTGATTGTTTTAAGAAGTTACTACCCCTGTGCTGACTATTGTCATCCATCAGCCAGAACCCCTGCAGCTGGAATGCAGCTGGTGCATGTTCATGTTCCTAGACCATTGCAAAACCAATCCCTTTTACCTCATATTGCAACAGACTATAAATGCATACGCAGCTAATTACTGTGTGTCAGTTGAAAGGGCAGTCACTTCTGGCTGAGGGCATGCTCATGGCTTAAAGCTTGCTAGATTCATGGCTTACCGCCATCTGCTCTCAGCCACAGCTCACCTACAAGACCATCCTCACTTACGCTGCATTAATGAAAGCCGAATTATTAACCATTTTATTATTTGTATCACCATACCATCCACAAACTCTGTTTAGAGGCCAGTATCCCAGCAAAACCACCAAGCGAAAAGAGGACCCTCACTCTGAAACACTGACTGCCCAAGTAGGTGCCAAAGGCAACAGGTAGAAGAGCACAGGGAAGCAGCCAGGCCCTGGTCTACAATCTCAGCCAGTGACCTCCTGCTCCAGCTCCCTAAATGCCTCGTGTTTCTTAGATAGCAGAAGCATTCTGCATCTGGCCAGTGTTTGATTTTGGCTGGTGAGCATATACATACAGACACCTACACGCAAGCCCTTCCCTGTGAAACGAGAGTATTTTGTAAATGCAATTGGCTGCTGGTTTGATTGGTTTGGAAAACAGAGAGATAAATACAAATCTAAGCATGATTAGTGTAAGAGTGTCTATAACTAAACATGGCTAAACTTGCTTGGTTTATTTATTTGTTTCTGTTTGGAGGCAGTGGCCAGATATATAGGTGCATATATGTCTCTGTTGCGCAAATAAATCAAACTAAAGCAGCCCAGTACTTGTAGACTGACATTAGGATAAGCGTATCTTAAGAAAGTTCTTATTCAGACTTGGCTTCAGGCAATAACACGTCATAGATGTATAACTCCAGTGAGTGAAATTTCTAGGGAGCAAATTAGGCTAAAAACATCTTCTAGAGACAGCTAGAAAGGAATCAGACACCATCCGAAAATAAGGCAAGTTATGCAGTAAATGTTTCATTTATTGGATTTCTTCCATTACTATTAGGGTTAAAAGACATGTTGTCAATAAAAATGGTATATTTATGGAGGGCTCTGTATTTCAGAAGCCTATTTCTTGTCATTCACTCCTATAGTGCTTGATATCACCTTATGATAACGTGTGAATAATCCCTGCATGAATGCACATTTCTACCCATTAACCATTTTATTATTAGACAAAATTATCTCTAGCAAAAGCACGATGTACAGCTGTGGTTTAGGTGCTGAGAGGGAGGTATGTCCCTACTGAGCCACAGCCCTGACTTGGACTGTAGATTGAGAGACATATTAGGCTGTATTATGTGGTTGAAAACAAACAATGCACGAGGTTTTTTGGCACCTAGTTTTCCAATGGTTCCCATCAGTTGCGGGTAGAAAGCCCACATCTATTGCTCAAAGAACACACTGTGACCTGGTCAGTATGTGAGAAATCTAAAGCCATAAAGAAATCCAGCAGTAGCACCATGATCTGGCTGTTAGTCGATATTTTCACATTTGATAGCTTTCTTGAATTTTCACATGTGCTTGTTTCAGTCAATGCAAATGACTGCAGAAAGAAGCCATAGTTTCTGTGTTTTCATGCTGTCATCTTGTCTGCCCTAGAAAAAATTTCCCTCTTTGCTGACTCTGGAAGAGCTAGTACTGGTAAGACGCTGGGCAGGTGTGTTTGCTTCGTCTCACTGGAACATTTTCAATATTGAAATATTCTTTGACATCCACAGCAGATTTAATTATCCAAGATTATTTGTAAACATACAGACTTCTTTGAGCTGTAGACTCAAATCCCAGCCTGGTCAACCAAAGTCCTTTTATCTTTCCAAAATAAATAACTTGAATTTTACACATTGCAACCTACATTGGGACCTTTTGGAGAAGACCATGAAAATGGATGACGCACCCCAGATATGTAAACATCAGCCAGGAGATCCAGCTGGCAGTTAGCAGACCATATTTCTCCAATATAGACTTAGGCCTCCAGTGAGACATTAAAGATTCCAAAGCACTTTTTCATATAACAATAAATTTCCTCAGCTGCCCCTGGTCAAGCTCTTCCCTCTCCAGTTCATTGCAGGGTGAACTGGCAGGCGAACCTCACAAACTTTTTCGCTATTGCTGTCCATGAGACTCTGCAGGATTCTTGGGACCAAAATGCTATGCCAAACTGTAAGATGGTGACATCACTGTCAGTAACCAAAACCCATTGCTCAGCATTTGGGATATTGTACCAAGTTGAGAGAGTTACAAAAACTTGAAGAGAAGCACTTTCACTTCTTCCTCTGTGCTAGAGGTCAGCTTTGGCAAGAAAGCCAACATCTCTTGAAGATTGAACTTGGAGCACCTGGCTTTGTCTTGCCAGCTGTTACTTAAAACCTAAACAATAAATCATGTTTCATGCAGTGGATTAGGTTGAGTTTTTTAATATTGTGCTCTTTCATTGCTACACTTTTTTATTATTATTTTTTCACGCTACAATTTTTTAAAATCTGAGGTACCACCTGAGAACCTACTACACAGCAGGCGCTTTTGACCCCTGGAGAGATCTCACTTCCTCGAGCATGAAACAAGAACTGCTACATAAAGGAAAATGATACAAATAAGATGAATACGCTATCCTAACTGACTAGTACTACCTTAATTAAACCATGTCAGTTTACTAATCACCGGCAATACCTGGACTTGGAAGATACGAGCTGTAGTTTGAAAACAAAGCCCTAGAAGTTTGCAACAGGAAGAACTTGATGTCACCATGAAAGCTAGAAGGCAGTTCCCTAACCCTTCATGGGACTCCTCTGAGTCCACTGTGGTGGCAAAATTCCAGCTGCGCAAAATTCCAGCAAAATTCCAATGCCTTCCACAGCTGAGACACAGCCCCTTGGCCTTTCAGCCTGAAGCTACAAGAGCCAACATCTGTGCCTAGGACCACCACACAGTTTTGGGATGAACAATGCTGAGCTCCTTTCTGTCGATGTTTACTCATATGACTAATGTTACTTGCGTGAGTAGCCCAGGTGTGTCATCGCCCTCACGAGTAGTCTGACAGTTGTGTTACTCACATGTGTGAGGCTTTGCAGAATCAGGCCCTTCTTCTGAAACCAGCTTTGGACAAGGACTTGGCCTGTCTTGAACACCAACTTTTGATGATGCATAGTAGGTAGTCAGTGACTACATTGGGACTGAAGCAAAAAGGTACTTGTTAAAAAAAAAACCCAACACAGCAGATTGTGACAAGATCTTTCAAAAACAAAATAAAACTGTGCCACTGTTTTTGTTCATGTGGATCAAATTACAACACATGGCCCTGCAAAGTACATAGGTGTCTGTCACATTTGTACTTCTAATCTTATATTGTTCTGGGATATAATGGCATTTTAAAAATCAAAAAGCAAACAAAAATGGAGAATATTTGCTAAGGTGTCACTCTGCAAAGTTGTAGTTAGCAAGACAGAAGGTCCATAATCAGGGGCAAGTAGGGAGCATACATGCCCACAGACAGTAAAATCTCTGGAAGTAAAAAGCAAGTTAGTCAAAAGACCAGTGGAAAAAAAAACTGTTCCATGCATTTGTACATTGACATAACAGTGAAGTATTTCATTCTTCATGTTTTTACTTGGTGTCTTGAAATAATCCCTTTTCTGTCTCCATATTCCCACTTAGACATTGTTCACAGACTTATTTATTTATGAAGTCTGAAGGTTAGTCCCTACCTGCTGAGACTAATTAGCCCTGTTCTTTGTGTCCTATGCAATCCTGTCTGATTAAATGTACACATTTGTTTTACTTCTTTTCATGCTTCCTTTCACTCTACTTCTGCTTTACTGATTAATATTAAAGTTGTAAGTTGCAGTGATTTTTTTATTTCTATTTTGTCTGCATCTTTCCCTTTAGTATGCAAATTTCTATGTGAACTTTTTAATGCCTGAGAATTCGTGTTAGCCTTGTCGATCTCTGTATTATTATTTTTATTATTCTTTTTATAGAAGACAGTTTAGCTGAAACCCCCAAACTCTCTAAATATTGCATGACAAATTTGCTTTGTTTTGGAAACCCGATGTGCTGAATGGCCCTTAGCACGAGCAGCAGGTTAGATTTCTGGAGGAATGTTTGGATTATTTAGTACAGCCCGTCCCTCGCTTTCAAACACCATTTCCATTAGGCAATTTACTAATTCCCATTGAAATTACTGTCCGTGCCCCC
>NW_010410211.1:0-1572 GCF_000710305.1 Buceros rhinoceros silvestris | reverse complement strand
CTGAGTGCCCGGCCCCCTGAGCTGGAAGACACGAAAGGGGAGCAGAATGAAGGCCCCCTCACCCAAGAGGAAATGGTCAGTGACCTACTACGTCACTTAGACGCACACACAACTCTGTGGGGCCAGATGGTGCTCTCCTGATTGGTTCACCATATTGACAGGCCTGTGAAAAAGGTTGATGTTTCTTGTGATTACGTCTCCACTCTGTCAACGGGTTGGCCGAGGCAGCCAAGTCCGGTGACCAATATCCTTCTCTATTCCCAACTGAAATAGGAGAAGGAAGAAAAGAATTTGTGAGACATCTGAATGTTTTGGAAAACTGAAACAAAGTTTAATAACACTACAAACAGAAATATATTAAATACAAAAGAAAACCCATGAGGTATTAAGGGTTTTTAGATGGGATGGAGAGGCGAGGGTTAACCGCAGGTCGGGAGCGAAAGCAAAATGAACGCCATGGCAGTGCAAAGATGGCGGTGGCCACGTGGTTTCCCGTGGGGGCAGAACAAAGAACCCGCGGCAGTTATGAAATGCTGAGACACCGCGTGCGAAACCCAAACCGGCACAATCCTACCAATCTAATCGTGGGTTGAGACATAACATGGGAAGGAATACCAATTGGTCAGTTTTAAACAAAGCTTCTGAAACGGGAGAAGTTTTGTTAAACGGTGACACACTCTCAGGGGCTAGGGTGAACCTGGGTGTAATAAATACAAGTCCTTTGACTCTCCAAAGATCTTATTCCAAGCAGCTTCTCCATCGAAAATCCTTCCTGAAGGAGTGTCATGACCAAGAAACCAAACGTGGGGCATTTTTGGCCAAATGCTTCCTTCCTCTGAGGAAGCTGAAGTAAGCCTTCCTTTCAGCTTTTCATTTCTTCCTTTGTTGACAGTAAACAATTTTCCATCGCTACCATAAGATGGCAATGCTTCCTAGGCCTGTTTTTTCTCTTCTGTGCCACAGCCTTGGCTAGGATATGGATATGATAACTGCCTTTTAATATAGGTTTATGTCCACAAATAGTCCAGGCGAAAAAACTTCATGAGCTCACATGACCAATCAAGCTAAAATGGTTAAGATGTACAAGAAATTCCATAACTAAGAGTATATAAAGGAGTTTTGACATGTGTAACAGGATAGTAGGAAGAGTTGAACACAGTCCAGTCAGTCAGTGGTAAATGGAAAATTCTATAGTTCAATTTTAAATGCTGTCTTGGCGTATATATGCACAACTCTTCTCAGCAGGGAATAGGATTAATGGCCCCACAACCAAAGTGGTCACCTACCATGACATGGCTGCCCAGCCATGTGACACAGCGCCAGCTGAGCTCTGGCAGCAAGATGAAGGACAGGTGGGTCACCACGATACTGATGTCGCTGTTTCCCATGGCACGAGCTTCGCTGCTGACGCACCAGCACAGTGTTGTGATGCAGAAGGGCCGTCGGCCTTGTGCGAGGGCATGCGGGCGTGCAGCGAGGGGTGTGGGAGAAGGGGAGCTGTAGGTGCCAGCTGCGGCCTCCCTCACAACGTGCTGGCTCTCGGCTTGTGCTGCTGCGCTCTGCTCGCTGGAG
>NW_010410210.1:0-822 GCF_000710305.1 Buceros rhinoceros silvestris | reverse complement strand
CAGCCTTACTATATCATGCATATTCGGGGTCTCATCAATATGCCAGGATTTATTGTGGAAGGCAACGCAAGGGCCGACACCGCAGTAGCTGCGGCGGTAATGGGGCCGGCGCCAAATTTATATCAACAGGTGATTGAATCACACAAATTTTTCCATCAGGGATCTCGCGCGTTAAAGCGACAATTTCATTTATCCCATGCAATGGCTCAAGCTATTATTGCGGCCTGTCCAGATTGCCAAGGAGAGCATGTCCCCCAGTATCGTGGAGCTAATCCTCGTGGCTTACAAGCCCTGCAGATTAGGCAGACTGATGTCACTCATGTCTCAGAGTTTGGTCATTTAAAGTATGTCCATCTCTCTATTGATACTTTTTCATCTGTAATCGTTGCTACTGCCCCTACGGGAGAAACTGCTAAAGACGCCATTCGCCACTGGCAGCAGCATTTTCTGTGGCTGGTGTCCCTCACAGTATTAAGACCGATAATGGGCCAGCCTATGTGTCACGTAAAGTCTCAACTTTGCCCAGCCTATGTGTCACATACAGTCTCAACATTCCTACAGCAGTGGGGCATCACACACGGTACTGGTATTCCAAATTCTCCCACCAGGCAAGGCATGGTTGAACGCACCCATCGAACTCTGAAGCAGGTGCCTGAAAGACAAAAAGGGGGAATGGTGGGGGAGGCACCAGAGGTGTGCCTTACTAAGGCTATTTATGTGTTAAATTACCTGTAGATTTCAGAAGATTCGCAACCTCCCATATTGCATCATTGTGGATCGTTGATCTCCACGTTGGGTGTAGGCCCTGGCATTAAGGTTAAA
>NW_010410209.1:30254-34168 GCF_000710305.1 Buceros rhinoceros silvestris | reverse complement strand
CCCGAAGGCGAGCCGGGGGGCCGCAGACTGCGCGGTTTTGCCGTGTGCGGGGCCGGAGAGGTCCTTGGGAAGCCGGGCTCTTCTGCTGTCTGCAATAGTAGTGAATTATTTCCACCCTCACATGTTGCTCTGCTTTGGCTGAAAGTGCGTAATTTTGTTTAACTTCCCCCAAATTGCTCCCATGGTGATCATGGGGGAGTTTTCTCCCTCAGCGCCTGAGCGAGATGTTTGTGTTGAGAATTGCCTGTTCTATACTGTTAATGAATCGAGGCAGGAGTTTAATAACTTAAGAGTTTAGAACTGTGTGGGGTATCTTGGGAGGAAAGGTTTTCCTCTCGGCTCCGCCACGTCAGTGTTCGCATTTACCGAGGTTTTGCGTGGAGCTGTGTAGCACTGCAAAGGAAGAGTGTGCGTTACACACAGTTCACTTCGTGTTTATCAGGAAATGAACACGCAGTTTCAGGCAGTCCGAGAAAAATGGTACCGAGTTAACACACTGCAAGGTACACTATTTACCTGCATTGGAGATGGGTACAAATAATTTTCTTCTGTATGTTTTTTATGTGATGCTAAATTATCCATCTTAAATTCATGAGTAGTCTCTGGCTTTCAGTTTTTCCAGTCTTCATGAAAATGCCAAATACCTGCTGAAATTCATTAAACAGGAAACAGCTTGCTCTGTGTATGTAGACCTAGCACCATGTGCCTAAAATTTGTTATAAAAATGCATTATCTAAGATACACTGGTGTAAAATAGGAGAAAAATAATTTTTGCTGGGTATCTGTGGAAGATACAGAGAGAATAAGAATGGAGTAATTAAGATAACTATAAAGTCCTACTTGTAGTCCTGTCGTCATAATCTTGTTTTTACCTGATTAAAGTCATCCTCTGGATTGCTTTTTAAGCCATGTTTCATACTGGTTTTTGCTTCCTGTCATAACATACTCTTAACCAGCAGAACAACTGTCCTCAACAGGTCTGCCAAGTGAAAAATTGATTTGGTCTTGTGTTGACCCCTATTTTGTTCTGGTTTAGCATTTAATTCTCATTTAACAACAGGTATACTCTTTTAAATAACGTTTCTTTCTTTAACTAACCAACTACTGCAGCTTTTTCCCCAGTAGGTGTACGCTACTGTCAGGGCTGGCTTACCCCAGCCGTTAGAGCCGCTGGGAATACGCCCTGCCGATCTCCCGAAAAGCTGCAGCTGGGAAAGTAAGATGTCGTGAAAATAGCTGAGGATGAGATTTCAAAAGAAATATTCCTGTAATTTGTTGGAATCGGGGCAGTGAAATGCGAAATTCTGACAACGGTGACAGATTTATAGATGTGGTACACTAATTAAAAAGTAACTTTCTGTCATGTATTAATCTATGAAATGACAGCGCCAGGGAGATCTGCTTGGTTTTGTACACAAGCATGGGGACATTGAAGTGCCCTTCTGGAATGACAGGATTGTATATTGTGTACAGAATGCAAGAAGAATGTCAAGCAAGAAACAACTGAAGGATTATTTCCTTCTGGTGTGAAACATATGGGGAGGTGTTTTGCTGTAATCTGTGTGTTCATGTGCAAGACAGAAAGAAACAAAAAAGTTTCACTTTTTCTCCTCTTTTCATAGCTGATTTTTGTCTTTTCGTTGTTGTTGTTGTTGGTTTTTGTTTACATGGCTGTGGTAGAATCCAGCTACGAACCTAGAAGAGAAACATCAAATAAGAATTACTTACTCATTTCCATAACTACTGCTAACTAAAATTTTGCTCAGTGTAATATCTTGGGATTTTCGGTTGAGTTCTTTTCTATAAAGGTTTCTTGCATTGGATAAGTGCTACAGCTTCCTGGCATCCTCCGCCAATAATCTCAGTAACTGGGGCTACTGAGGAAAGAAAAAGAACACGTTTCTGATGTGCATTTAAGTCACCTCTGATATTACATCCGTATTCCTGCTTCAGCAATGGCTTAGAGGGGTGTCTTGATTGCTGACAAGATGACAGTTCAGTGAAAACCACTGGATCGTTTTGAGTTTTTACAAACATCGCTTTAGTTTGCCTTTGAATATAGAACAGGTAGAACTAGTATTTTGTTACAAATATAGAGTTTAAGTCTGTATAAAGCAGAGGAATAATAATGCTTTTGGGGAAGAAAGTGCAGCTTTAACACCGCCCAAATGAACAGTTCTGTAGATGTTTAAGGATACAATAGTCGAATGCCTTAAAGTTTTATTTATTTGCTGTTTCTTCACTAAGCTTTCTCCCCCCAACCTTAATGGATAACATGGTCTTGAATATTTGGTTTATAGGCATTTAAATATCTGCATTTGCTTGTTATCTTCCATCCGTTTCAAGTTCATTGTAAACACATACAGTCAGATCTTCAGCTTTATAAAAGCGTCACATAAGGTCAGGGGAGCTACGAGGAATTTCTTCAGATGAGAATCTTGCTTGTGGTATTTGTACCCCCACTTTTCCTGACCTCAAACATGTTTTCACCATATAGTTACTATTTTTTTCACTGTTCTGATCACAAATAATTGCATGATTTTGACTAAAGTTCACATTTGCAATCATGTGAAAAGGATTCATGTAGTATGGATGTGAGCTTTACAAAAGTGTTTACTCAAAACTCATTTCATAAGCTGTGTTTACAAAAGGAAAGGATTTACGTTTAGTGCCTTCTTTTGTGGTCAGACTCCTCGAATGGTGACAGAGGCGGCTGTGCACAAGACTGGTGTTCATAGCCAGGGAAGATGACGAGGACTGCTCTAGCTTAAAAATCTGTAGTTGCTAGTTAGAAAAGGTCACACTTGGAAATGTCCCCGTGCATTGGTTTTTGTCTTCAAAGGCTTCACCTTCAGTCACCGTATTGGAGAAGTCTTTGTGATACACGAGCGACCAGGGTCTAGGTAGCGTTTCAAAGGACTATTCCGCTGTGGCCATAGACCGTATACAGAAATGGGGTGCGGTGAAAGGATATGGTGGAAATCATCTGTTTACTGTAAGTTGTTTTACTCATACTGTTATTTAGGAGGATAAGGTAAGAGTTGGAGAAGAAAACTAAAGTGATTGATTTTGCATTACAGAATTTTTAATGTACTGTTAGGAAGTTACAGCGAACTTGGATTCATGGCATTGTCTCTAGATTTCTAATTTACTTTGTAATAGGGAATCAGTAATTAAGCCATTAAATGCTGACTTTGAGCAGATTTTCTCTGTGCTGGGTTTCTTTAGTTGTGAGCTCTTTAGACATTTCGCCCAAACAAAAAGTCTGTTGGTCTGTTTATTTTTAAGAACACAGGGCCAGGTCATCAGGACATAGCTCCTAGAATTATTCAGCAATCAAATCTTCCCAATTCAATTCTTCTCCCAAATATATTTTTTATCTGTAATTAACCCAAACCCACTTCAGATCTGGCCCTGGCACTCAGAATGCCCATCTCTGCGGTGCCAGTGCAGCCATGGCAGATTGTTTCTTTACCACCTGTATAGTGCGTGTTTTGTCCCTTTGATATCAGTCTTCGTGGTCTGACAGACCTCGTAAGAGTTCTATTGCTGTTGAGCTATATAAAACCCTAGTGTCGGGTTCTTAATGCTTGGAAAGTAGTAACACTCCTCATCTATTAAAATAAATACAGACATTCGGCTTGCTGTGAACAGATTTCCGTAGATAACACTCAGAACCTGTGCAGCTGGGTTACCATTCTCACTGAAAAGTGCACATTTAACACCACCTTGCCATGAAACCTAAGTCGAGTAATTTGTTCCTCTTGCCTGCAAGCGTAACATAGGATAGCAGTTCACAACTACATTCATAAAACTCTGTAAATTAAAAGCACCCTGTACGTCTTTCCTGTAAAGGAAGAAATCTTGAATGGTTAATATCTTATTTTTAAACCATAAGCGTTTTTTTCAGCAGG
>NW_010410209.1:28331-30174 GCF_000710305.1 Buceros rhinoceros silvestris | reverse complement strand
CAGGACTTAAGGCTTCCTGTATCTGAAAATGATGTGCAGAAGTTGCCATTATTGGTCAGGAATAAATACTAAAAAAAAAAAAAAATCCAAAAATGAAAATAAAGAATTATATAGCTTCCTGTGTATAGTTTTGGTACTCTAATAATTGTTAGGTATATAAATCTAGAATGTAAAATTCAAAATAAATTTAGATCTTACAGCAACTTAGAGCAACTTGGTAGAAATAGACCAATGAAAATGTTTGTAAATTTAGTACCAACAAAATATATTATTGTCTTGCCTATTTCTGGTAGATGTTAAGAGGAGCCTCTCCTGATGCTGTATACGAAGGTATGAATACTGTAAAAGCTGAAGACAAATACTAGAAACAAGTAGTGAACTCGGTACCTAGGGACAATAAAACTTCTGCCGAGTTTGACGGCTTCCACCAAGTCCAATGAACCCTCAGACTTTAGGTCTGGAAGTACAAATCTTCTTCATATATATACAGCACGTGCATTGCAATTTATCTCCATTGTAACTAAATTCCGAGCGAGTCTGGTGAATCTAAAGCTATGTGGTGGGGATGTGCTGTTTAACAGAGGGGGCTGTCTCTTGGGAGCTTCCTCAGGAAGTACTGCTTTGAGTTGTCTTCAAGTGATCAAGCACTCAGGAATTTCCTACGTGAATACCTGTTTGTCGCTTTTTGGCAAATATTTTAATTAGCTTTGGCACGATCAGCGTTGCTTATTAGTGATATGGATATAAGGCACAGAAAGTTACTGGAATGCAACAAAAGTTTGCTAGACATGGTGAAGCAAAGAGATCAGAAGAATTAGAGATTCTATTCCCTTGGTACTGGTTGAAAATTAGTAACCTTTCACTGGTTTTGGTATTCTAGGATGTGATGTCCACATTCTTCCAGTTTGGGGCTTCCATCCAGCAAGAAGCCATCATCATGCTGAAGATCATGCAGGATTATGACTGGCATGTGTTCTCTCTGGTGACCACCACCTTCCCTGGATATCGAGACTTCATCAATGTCATTAAGACCACAGTGGAAAATAGTTTTGTGGGCTGGGACATGCAGAATGTCATCATACTCGATACCGCCTTTGGAGATGCCAAGACCCAAATTCAGCTGAAGAAAATCCATTCATCCGTCATCCTGCTATATTGTTCCAAGGATGAAGCTGTCTACATCCTGGACGAGGCTCGTTCCCTGGGCCTTACTGGCTATGATTTCTTTTGGATAGTTCCTAGCCTGGTTAGTGGTAACACAGAAATCACTCCCAAGGAGTTTCCTTCAGGACTCATTTCAGCATCTTATGATGAATGGGACTACAGTTTAGAAGCTCGGGTACGGGATGGCCTTGGGATTATAGCCACTGCTGCATCAGCCATGCTGGAAAAATACTCCTTCATTCCTGAAGCAAAAACCAGCTGCTACGGACAACTGGAGAAAAATGACCGTCCATCTCACACCCTGCACAAGTAAGGCTTATCGGTTCGGGTTTGTTTCTGTATGTAACCGTGGCAATTCTTCATTCTATTGCCATTATGTTTGTTGAAGGAGAATATCGTTTTTTGCTAATCCGGTCATGCCCTTTTTAAGCAATGATCTTCACACGTTCCAAGGGAACGTGGAAGAGGTGTTGCTGCACTGATAACTGTGCACACGGAGATGATGTTATGTGCTATGGCGAATAAATATTGCTCTGGATCTGTTGTAGAAGATGACAGAAATTGGTCTTAGAGGGTACGAAGCTGAGTTAATAAAATTATGCTGTTGTGTACTTTAACTATGAGGCAAAACTGACAAAACACTCTGGAGACTGTGCCCGAATCACTTGCATCAGCAGGA
>NW_010410209.1:23163-28241 GCF_000710305.1 Buceros rhinoceros silvestris | reverse complement strand
GAACTTGATAATATTTTAGAAGACAAGAGATGTGCAGTGGTAAAGAGGTGTCCCTGGAAATTATAGTATTACATTAGTTAGGCGGATTTTATCACCTAATAACTGAAATCTGTCACTTCTGCTTGTGAGGATTTTATTTTTGTCACCTCTTCTAGAATAACTGTAAAAATTAATCTGCATTAATCCAAGTTGATACAGATGTTTTCTCAAAACAGCTTGTCATATGAGAACAGCCAAAGTTTAAATCAGGATTCTTGGCTGCCTTTTATTTTTTACTTTTAATTATCCCTTTTAGATGCGGTACTCCTGATTACTTCTATCTAAAATGTTGCATAATGCATGTCACACAGTAATATATTTCTTTATCTGGTTTGTAAGAGGCCGTGAAGGGAATCTTGCATATTTTTTAATAGCTCTTTACACTGTCTCATATGGAAGCTAGTAAGCAGTATTTATGAAATTTGTTCTGACCAAATATTGCAGATGAAGTGCTCAGTAGAGAAGAGCAGGATGGAATTGGCAAAAGAAGGGAAGTCAATGCTGACTTCATATAGGAGGCTGTGAACATTTTTAATCTTCTGAGATGTATGTGCATGTTTAGATTAGGAATTGATTGACATATGATATCCTATTGGATCTGTTGTTTTCCATGAAAACGACATCTTTGTGCACAGCGTTCTTCAGAATTCCAAGTAAGCGGATTTTAACATTTCACAGGTGTTTTATAAACAGTGTGACTGAAGTTCAGGAACTCGCACAGCTCTCCTTAGAGAGGACTTGCCTTGGTTTGACACTTCCACTTCTTTTTGGTCTTCCCTTTCCTGATTCTAACCCTCTGCCTCTAAACCGGTACAAATTCACTGGAGGCATTGCAGAAAATCTGCAGTTCTTTTGCAGCTGCCCAAGTTGCCCCTGGGGAGTGACAGGAAGCAGCACTGGGGTGGCTCTCCTGGCCAGCATACCTCTGGGAAAGCCATCGCACCGTCACTGATGTCCGGGCAGAGCACCTGGCAGGCGCTGCTGGGGGATGGCTGTCCTACCTGACCCAGTCTGTGACCCTCGTATGCTGGTTCTCAATGCACGTGCTGACAATGCCAGAGAAAAGCAAAAGCATCCCATTAACCAAATTCTGGGCCTCAACAGTGGCATCTGTACAAAGAAGGAAGTCTCCTGTTAGTGTTTGAACTCCATTTTCAGTGAAAGTTGAGTTGTATTATGTCATCCAAAGTGTTGAAAACACAGTGTTCCAGTTGGAAGAGCCACAAAAACTCGAATCCGTGTTGAAGAGGACTCCTAGCCCATTGGCTCCTACACCAGGGTAGACCTGAATTAGGTATTCGGCATTCAGCGTAAGTTGTCTTTCTTCAAACAATCATGTTTATGTCCATTAAATCTGTATGACTGCAAGAATAGGGCTTGTGAGTGCGGGGGCAGCAAGACGAGACTTCACCAGGAGATTCTGCAGTGTGCAGAGCGGCTGCACACAGACGTGATTAACAAGAGAAATTGTAACAGAGCGCACTGTGGTTAATAAAGTCGCTTCCCAATGAAGTGAGAGTGTATTTTCCATACCAGAGATCCTTTGAGCTTCTGCAACACAAGAACAAGAAGCAGGCTGTTTTTAATTTAGAAATGTCAGAATTACACTAAAATGAATAAACTTTAAATAGTCCTTGTTATGTAATAACTCCCCAAGACTATTCTTGTCACATATAATCTGCAATAAAAGCAAGTTTATACAAGCATTTAGCAGTGCTAAGTAATCTCTGGGAGCTGACCAGTCTCTCCATGCCAAGGTGAATTATGTAAAATCTAGATTGTAGGTTTTTTCTAACATGATAAATCAATGCCTAAACTGGAGTTTTATTCTGAAATGTAATCTTCACCATTTCGGGTCACAGATAGTGCAGCTCTGTATTTTTAACTGCAAGATAAATGTATCCAGTGCTGTATTAGGGCGCTAACGTGAACACAGGATTTTGGAGCATCCTCACAATGACAAGGGCTAAAGTAATTGTGAACAGCTTATGGACCTGGGATCTGCTGTGCTGTGTCTCCCTGCTCATGCTGGAAGCCAGGGCTGGAGAAGTAGGGTTACACGAAGGGACACTGCTTGCAAGCTCTGGAGCAGAGAACACAAGTGGAAAACAGGGAAGAGGCTCTGTAAGGTGACGCTTGAGCAAAACCAGGCTCAAGAACAGAGCAAACCCCCAGGATTTTTAGACCCTATCTATTATAACGACAGTCTAATCCAGCTTTAAACCCAGTATGCTATTCTAAGACTGCTAATTTGCTTGTAAATGGAGGTTAATGCTTTGTATTCGACTTCTTGCATCTATATAGTGATGCTCATCCCCACTTATGAGGAAATTCTATCTAAAGAAAGACATAATATGAAAGCTCCACCTCCCTCTTTCTCAAATCCTTTGAGTATTATATATATTACAGACATTGAGTATATATTGATTTGAAGCTATATATGTTTTGAAGGACACAATTTATCCTTCTCCTGTCACTGCAATTCTAAGGTGCTTTTACTGGCTTTCTAGTCCCAGAAGAAAATGAGGTTTGCTTTAGTTTTTGGAATATCTTGATTAATGTTCATTTCTGAAACGCATGGGAAAACTACTTTTTCCCTATGAATAAGAGATTTACAATAAAATACAGGGATCATTTTCAGTGCATTAAAAACCAAACAGATTCAGACCATCTGATCATCAAATCATCAAAACATACTGATTCAGGTAACCTTTTCCCACCTGTGTAAGACCCAGGTTCTCTCAAGGCAGAAGATTACTACTGTGGGGAACCCTGGCACTAGTGCAGCAGGACAAGTAGAATTAGCAGCCCATTAATGCAATGTCGGTTGAACAAGTTCTTGGTCTCTCTCAAAAAAGGACAACATGTAAGTAAACAAACAGCAAAGCAAAATAACCCTGCCAGTCGTCATGGAAAATGCTGCTGCATAGAAATGCTCCTGCTTTGTCTAGAAGAGTACTTGTGTTGAGTATAAAAGTCATAACCCTGGGAGGCACATTTCACAACAACATTTCCAACCGCTCTGATCCGTACAGGGATGAATGAGGATGACAAAGCTGTTGCTCTGTTGTCATAATCCTGAAAAGCAGAAAGATGTGTCTGTCTGTAGGTAGTCAGGCATTTACCACATGGTGTTTACAATTAATTACATTCACTTTCCAAATACAACCAAATAATATGCAGGATTTAGAGACTCTTCTTACTTTTGGTAGTGAAGGTGTAGGGCTAGAAAGCTGTCCAAGCTGCTGTGGGCAGCCTGCCATTTCATACCCTTCCTGAACACAACTTCCCTCATTCGTCGTCACCAAGGCAGAGCGCAGGACCGGCGTGAGGTCCGCAGGGTCAGGTACCAAAGCGCTGGTTGATCCTGATCCCTCTTACTGCGGGAACAGTGTTTTGAAATGTGCTAACCAGTGCTGCTGTTATCTTACAGCATGGCTGCGGGAGCTGCGTCTCTGGAGGGCAAGCGTAAGATGCCTCCCTAGTCCTGATATCCATTCATCAAGTTTAAGATTTTGATTCCATTTTTAACAATGACAGATAATTTTCCCTCTTTTTCTTTTGAGCAAAATCAGGGATTAAATGGACACACTGGTTTGATGAATAATCCAGCAAATCTGTTTAATCTTTTCCTGCATACAGATCAACAGCCAATTTACAGAGGATTTGTTCATTTAATTTCTGTCAAAAGACTTGAGAAAAGTCAGTATTATCTGCTTTATTATATGACTGAAGAGGTATCGTTATTTAACTAATTATCTATGAAGCAAAATGCTTTTTCACTGGTAGCGTACTTGCTGTGCAGAAAAACAAATGTTACTTACTTTCACCTGAGACTCTCCAGACTATTTTGTTTGTCTGTCCCATTTTTCGATCCCACTGTGGTTTGGCTGGAGCCACTGCGTGCTCACGGGAGTCCACTGCACGCAGGGTGATGGTCTGAGACTGTTTCCGCAGTGTCATTGTTCACATGCGTTGCTTACATGTTGTAGTGGGAAGCAGGCCATCGGAGCGCCTTTGCATTTTCGGTAACTTTAAAGCTTGAAGAAGTTTCAGGTTTTGCATGCTGCTGGATTTGCTGATTCTTCTTCGTTACTGTGAATGCCGCTGTACAGGATCAAATCCAAATGAGGGCGATGCACCTACCTGGCTGAAGGCACGAACAAAGCTGCCAACCTTTGTGGAGGCAGAGGGCTGCGGGGAGCAGCAGATTTCCAAGGAGGACAGTATATGCCGACAAGTGTCTCCAAGTGAGGAAGGAGCTGCCAGTCCTAAATTTAATGTTAACAACTAATTTCAGGCATCTTGGATTACAAGAAATTATTATTGCCAACATGAAAAAATGAGTGAGAAAAGATACTCAAGACAAGAAAAAATTTTGCCAGTTGGCCTCATTAATTTGTGTGGAGTTGCTTTCCGATCAGGAGACCTGGTGGCAGAGTGCTGTAGCAGTTGGATGGGTGTACAGGGCCACAACAGTCTAATGTACCGCTGATGAGCGGATTTGAAACGCTAACAAATAGATATTTGCACTTCTTTTAATTCATGTGCTGTAATCGCTCTCTTCTGTCGAGTTTTCCATCTAGTTGCATTAAACAGCAGGAACTGAATTGATGAAATGGTTGTTGTGTTCCTCTAAAAGTAAAACTGAACTTCACTGGCAACAAGAGAGGGTTTATGGAGGAGAACACCCCACCCAAGTGATCTCGGTGTGGTGCTGGTTTATTGACCAAGTGATACATGAAATTGTAGAAAATCTGTATCAGAATTTTCTCTCAGGATAGGTCAGCTTAGGAAGCAGAAGGTACCAAACAGTTACCAGATTAGGGCTATTTGAAACATTCCCCTCTTTCTGTGATAATGAAAAAAATTGTAAAGCAAGAGAACAAGCGTGGCCTCTGTCCTGGAGCCGGGCAGAGCCAGCCTTCAGCACTGAGAGCAGGCCCGCAAATTCCAAAGGGTGAGGCAGAGGCGTTATGGAATTCAAAATGTAAGGGAAGGTTCTTGGAGCTGCAGCTGCTGCAGGTACCACCCCCTGG
>NW_010410209.1:13461-23023 GCF_000710305.1 Buceros rhinoceros silvestris | reverse complement strand
AAGAGTTTGAGAAGCTTCTGAGGTGGTGCAGCAAAATGTAACCATAAGTGCTTTTCATGACATGTTCTTGCTAATAACACCTTTAACTCACCAAACCTCCTGGCGTTCAGTTACACTGGTCCGCAGCACCCACCCAGGGCACTGGGCCCTTTCTAATTTTGCCCCCTCCCCTTGCCCCCGCATTCAGAAAGGCTCCCCAAGAGTTTTGTCGCTTGTCTGGCAGAATTGGAGCAAAATGACTTTTCCAGTCCTAGTGGCAACTAATGCTTTAAGGAGCAGCTGGCAGGAGGTGCGAGTAGTTGGCATGCCGTTCCTTTTTCACAGTCACTGAGCATATTGTTCCCAAAATTGTATTCATCCATGCTGGCTGAAGGCCTAGGGAGATACAGCTCCAAAGCAGGGTATCATCGCGGAGTTACATTCAGGAGAGCGAGGGCTGGGGGAAGTGGAGGAGGAGGACAACGACGCACGAAGAGGAAGAAGAGGCTTTTTGCATCACTGTGAAGGATTTGAATTTAGAAAATCCTACATAGCCTAAGATATAAAATTGTCTTTAAAAAAAAAACTTCACTGTTTGAAAAATGCATCGTGACCTTGTTTGGTAGTGATCCATTTCAGACCTATTTCTATTTCTGCACGTACTTCAAACCACACACTACATATTCTACACTCAGCATTTCTTGATTTCATTGTATAGATGTTTTTAGGAAATCTGTTTCTTAATGATAAACAATTTGTCTTGGGGTTTCTGTTGATAAGTATCTTTCAGATTTCACAGTGGAATCATAGTAAGGAAGCTTAGCAGCTCAGAGCCTCAACGAGAGAAAGAAGAGAAGACAAAATTTGGATTCACTCCTGCTCTTTTCAGTGTGATGCTGGGTGAATGCCAAGCCCAGGCAGGCTGTCTGTCGAGATTATTAAAACGTTTGGTTCATATTATTTGCAGGAGAGAGAAACATCACTAGCTGACACGGTGGTTGTGAGGCATTTCATCTGCCGTGAATCTCAGTTTGGAAATTCCACCTTTGGAGGGGGGGAGCTTCCTTTGTGGAACCTCTATCTCCCTAAGTCTCTGCTGTTTCTCTTCACTGCCTGTGGCTGTCACGGATTTGAAACACTGCCCCATGGTGAAGAAGGCACTAAATAAAAAAATGATAGTCCCTAGTGATGGCCCTGAGGAATTTATCAAGTTCGATTGTCTGATCTGGGGTGCAGGGTGAGGGCAGGAAACACAGGTCTGAACGCGTGGCGGTGAGGAGTCTCTCGGGGTTTCTGCTCCCTGCAGCTATCAGGCCACGTGCTTTGTTGTACAGCTCTGGAAACTAAGTCCTCTTCTTCGCAGGTAGCCTAGAAGGGATTCGTTTGCGTTAATGCCTCTGCCCTACCCGTTACATTTTTCCCAGGCAGTGATTTGTTTGGGGGCTGGGTACTGGGTGGATTTCACGCTAGTTATAAACCCGTTATCGCAGAGCTGGTTCTGTTCCTGAGCCCAGAGCAACCAAAAGAAAGGGCATGTGAGACAGTCTGTGCTTCCTGGCTCTGAACTTGCTTGTAAAACCATGGGTCATTTGCTGTGGGTGTTTGCAGGACCTGAGGAGGGTCCTGCTGGCTGGGGATTTCTCTGAGCACGGTTGTGGTGAGGTTCCTGCTTTGGTTTCGCAGGATTGCTCTCCTGTGCAGAGTTGTGCTTTCATTCTGTCACTGTTTGGTTTCTCGCATCCTCCAAAGAAGTTTATCAGGGCTGGGACTGATCTTTGAGACAAAGTGCTCTTTGTAATTTGCATAGATTGTGGGGTTTTTTTTAAAAGAAATGCCCACCATGGAATCCACTAAAACCTTATTGCTTCTACTCTCAAATCCTTGCATTGATTAGGGGAACACTTGTGTATCGTGCATATATGTATACAGATACATGGTAAACATCAAAAGAAATCCCATAGCTTGTAAACTTGTTTGTTGTTGTATAACATGGAAGCAGAAAGTCTCAAAGATTCTGCTCCAGGAGCCGTCACAGCTTTGCTTCAAGGGGTTTCAGCTGTTTTCACAAAGCACAGGAAAGCTTTACCAAACACTTTATAGGCGAAGAAGTTCCGTGTCTTCTGTAAGAAGGTCTCCTTCTCTGTAAGGAGGTTGGCCAGAAAGGTGCTTCTCTTTCAGCAGTGTTGTACCCTAGGAAACGGTCTTCTAAAAGTTGTGGCCTGATCCTTTTGACAAAGTTCCCCCGTTTGTTAACGGAAATTAGAGTCAATGAAGTTGCGATAGAATATTTTCAGGGTAGGTAACCCTTTTTCCAACAAGTTCTGTTTTTCTGGGTAGAGTCAGAATTTTGACATGGGTAACTACTGCAGTTTTAATCTGTTTATTAATTATCTGGTTAATTCAGGCATTAATCTGAAGTTTTACCTGGATTACGTGATCTTTGTAAGTCTGTTAAACACAAGTTGGAAACCTTGAGAGCAGTTTGTAACCTCGGTGCTCCAAAGGCTTGCTGTAAGTACAATGGGAACAGCACTCTGCTGTGGTGTTTCAACACTTCTCTTTTCAGTTTTCTTGGGGAAGGTGCAAGAAAAAAATGATTGTTTAAATGTTTAAAAGTATTTTGAAACACATAGTACAGGTCTGGTTCTTTGCATGGTAAAAACCTGTTTTGGGTTCAGTGTGAGAATAGCTTAACCTCTGCCCCCAACCTCCCTTATTTTTCATACATGTATCACCTGGGGAAACTTACTCACAAGCTTCAGATTGCCAAAGTTAATTAAGACTTCAGTGCCGTAATACCATCACAGGGCTCCTGCTATCGTGTTTTTGCAAAGGTTATGGGATTAATGACGAATGAAAGCAGATTAACTACTAATCCAAGGTGTGTGCTGAAGAGCCCCCTCAAAGTAACGAGCTCAAAGAAGCAAGCACCTCATTTAGTTAAGAACACGAACATGCGGTTCCCAGACTACTTCAGAAGTACATTTTGACTGATTCAGAAGCCAAAGACATCCTGCAGGGAATTAATCTTGGGCAAACTTAAGACTGTAACAATAACGTATAATAGAAATACTTTCTTGTCCCCACTCTTCCTAACCAGGAACAGAAAAGCACGCAGCTGCTTTTTGTAGCTGCAGAGACGAGCAGTTTAGGATCTTGGCCACCCAGTAAAAGCAGAGCAGGACTTCTGTCCTTTGTGGAGGAAAAATGACAATTCAAAAGCAATTGTAGATTGTAGGAACTGGTTTCTGAAGAACACGGGCAGCTGATGAATTTTGTACACGAGAGTGTCCTTGGGAAAACAAGAATCTCTTTGAAGGTCTTTTTTATTGCTGCCGTTTGGGAAAGTGGGGTAGCTCAGACTGCGTCGCTCAGTGCTGCCTGGGTACGTGACTCAATACAGTTTTAAGAGACGTACGGATTAGGGACTTTTTTTAGCTTGCAAAGTGTTTCATTACTAAATGGCTGGTACATTCACACAGTTTAAAAATATAAGCTGAGTTCAGTTTTTCAATTTAGATTTGTGTCTCATTTTTCTTTCTGGAGCACTTGAGCATCACTGCATCTTGTGATGGCTCTTGACTAGCTTCAGGGCTGGGGGATTTGCATATTAGTCCCAATTTATAATGAGCGCTGTTCGAAATCTGGGGTAGCGATGCTTCCAAGCTACATAAAAAAAGGGTTCAAGTCCAGTCACTGGCTACGTAATTAAAAAACCAGCTGGACACAAAAGCCTGATGGAGTACAACGTTCATGTTTCTGGCCCAGCCCTTAGGAGGAGACAAAATGCTGAGCTCTCAGTTTTGTTGAAATGGGGTGACTTCTGCCTGTCCGCCTCAGTCAACGTGGTCATTGCGGGGGATGTTATTTCACTGGTGTGAGTGGGAGGGAACCTGTGAGGGAGGGTGCAGAAGTATGAATACAAGTAGCGTGTGTTTTCACATTGTGTCCTTCTCTTCCCCTTGCGGTAACTTCTGGGTATTTTATTCCTTCGGTCACAACGCATCTGATTTTCAGCAGCGAGTGAAAGTTATGCTGGTTTCTCACATATACGCGCAAATTCTGTTTGGTGGTTCGCCACTTCCTCTCAAGGTGGCAAACAAACGTTTTATTCCCAAGCAAGTGCTTTCAGTGTGGGATGAAAAATGTAATATACGGAAATTAGTTCAACTGAACAGCAAAGTCCTGCCAAGGGGAAAATTTTCACGCTGAAAGTCTGTCACAAAATGTGAGTTATTACAATGGGTGAATTTACAAACTGCTGTCAAACGGGTGCTGAATGATGTTAATACGGCTGTTTAGGGCAGCGCACATTTAATTGCTAACCGTTCTGATATGTTGCCATTATTTCGTCTGGGTCTATGTACTTTTATTTCATGTGCTCTGCTATTGGGTTTTCAGACTCCTGTGTCAATACAAAGCTGTTGAATATGGAGCTGAAGAATTCTGTCAGATTCACCAGGAGGCCATGCTGCTACTGCAGCTACAAAAACCAAAAACAAAACCCAAAAAACCCCACCCCAAACAAACATGTGAACCTGTATCTGTTTCTTGTGGGTAAGACACTACAGAGCAATATATAAAAAATAATTAAAGTAACTCTAACACCCTTCAAAACATGTCTTTCAGTAGGATGGAATGATGCTGGGGTTGAGTTGAATTCTGGACAGAGAATGGTGAAAGCTTGGACTGAATTTCTTCCCACGAGATACACAGAGAATCCAGAGCAGTTCAATGCCGTAACTTTAAACCATGGTTACGGCATTATCTTCTGGAAGTGCCACAGGGCCTCCACAGTTTGAATTACTGTTTTACCTTTCACCCACAGAACAGCCCTGTCAGGCTCATGTTGACAGGCTGGAATTTTGTTTTTTTTCAATGTAACCAAACTCCACCAATTCTAATACCCGCTTTTTACTCTCTTCCCTTTCATGCCTGATTTTCTTAGGTGACAGAATGCCAGCGAGTGTATACAATGATAGATTTTTTCAATATCACAGTCCGGAGAGCTTGACATGTGCACTGTGGTAGCTCAGACTCTCGGCAGTAGGTTCCCTGTCTTTGCACTTTAAGTAAAAACTGCAATTTCTCATCACTCTCTGACCCTGGAGCGGGGGAAACAATCTGTTCTCACTGAGAAACACTGAGGCTATATGGAACTGGAGCAAATGTAAATATGGATTTATGTTATAAATCTGTGGAAAATCTTGAGAGAGCATTATTTTTGAGGAAAGTCAAGTCTGATAGACGGCCAGAATGCCGACATCTCTGTATCAACGAAAAGACAGTGCTTTGGAAAAGAGGGTACATGGTCCAATAATGAATAGCAATTAGAAACTAAATTTAATTGCTAGACAGAAATTAAAAACTCTGCATATTAATCAGGAAATGGAAAATACTAGGTAGACTCTGTTAGAATTGCTATAAACTCAGTAAGGAATTTCAGACCTTTGAGGGCAAATCTCTGTCTAGAAAAGCTGCAGGACTCTGTAGAGTTGGAGGACGGCTCTAAGGTGATGAGTAGTACCAAGATCCCTACCCCGGGGTGGGTCAGGTCCACTGCAGTGTCTGGCTGCCGAGCCCTTCTGGCCCATGGCGGGTGTTCCTGGAGCCACCTGCAGCGCTGCTGCCAGAGTGGGTCAGTGTCCCTCGATGGCAGAGCAGTGACTCAGTAGAGATGATGTAATCTTTGCTGATGACGGGACTGCTTACGAGCAGTGGTGTTCTGTCCTTAGAACACGCGGGTTAGCGTGGCAACACAGAACGGAGAAAGTGAGCGGCAGTACTGTGCCACGTCTTAGGAGAGGAGCCTCTTGTTGTAGCCCTGAGTAATTCCTTCTGTTGACATAAATCTGCACAAAATTTTCAGTTGAGCAAGTCTTCGCCTTTGTAGCTGAATAAAGAGCCTATAGCCAACAAACAGTTTTATTGATTCAGTGCCCAAACTGGTAAGTCTAAAGGCAGGAAATTTGGGATTGAAGTGACATTTTCAACAGAAATTTAAAAATCCTCTTTCTTCCTGTACTTTTCATTCTGAGCCCCTCTAGGTTTGTCTTCTATTCAAAGTGCTAATTAATTTACGCATCTTTTGAAAACAATTGGAAATTAACCTAAATACAAAAAAAGTGGAAAACTTGTATTTTTTTTTTCTTTTTGAAATTACTGAACTAAAATATTATCAACCCCCTCAAAATTTTCATGCGTTGTTTTTGCTGAAGGTATTAGCAGAATTTATCCAAGCGTCACAAAGACGCTCTGTATAGCTACCATGTCGGGAAGGGCTGCAGGGCTCTTGGAGGTCTAAACAGGTGAAGCCAGAGTAGACGCACTTACCTCCGAGCGTGGCTCTAGGGAGGCAGTGTTATAAGGACACTTACTGAGCTGACCCAGACACCTTTAAAATAGCCCTGAAAAACTGGTGAGGTTGTGCAGAGTGCCAGAAGGGTGGTTCGTGGAGGGTACAGTCACGCGTCGTGTGGAAGCTGCCTTAGGAATTATGTGTAAACGATACTTTGCTTTGTCCTCTGCTGCGGGCTGCCCTGCGATGCTGAGTCCCCGGGCTGCAGACGTCGGCTTTTCTCAGCGTGAGCAGGAGTTGGTGCATGTGTTTCATCAGCGGTTCTGATGACTGAACTAGCTTGCTCATTAACTGCCGGACAGCTCATTAATTTTTCAATGAACTTCTTTTCCTTGCCTTCTAGGTTTATGATGAATGTGACTTGGGAAGGTAAAGATTTGTCCTTCACGGCAGATGGTTATCAGGCGCACCCCAGGCTGGTGGTGATAGTGCTGAACAACGATCGCGTGTGGGAAAAGGTGAGCGTTTCCTTCTGGGTAACAGACGGGAGAGCGGGGAGCAGAGACTGGGTGGAACCCTGGGAGTGACAAGTAGACAGATTAACGTCATGGGTGTCAGTGATGGTATTCTGCTCTAGCAGGTTTGTCACAACAGTTCGGAAAAGATAATTTTTATCTTATTCTGAATAGGTTGAGGGAGTTTTAACAGGGAAAGCAACGCATCAGTGAAGATAAGCCATGTGGATTTCAGAAGACTTCTGTGAAACACACCTTAGATTTCTTCTTATAATTTAGTAAAACAAAATGAATGACAGAAAAATCTCCAGAAACTTGGGCCTTAACTACCCAAATTTGCTTGGTTTTGTATTCTTTGTTAGATTTTAGAGTAAAAGTACTGTTTTTAAAAAAACCCAAGCTGTGGAATTGAAGGGTAAGCCCTATAACATTTGCCTAAAAGATTCAGAATCTTAACTTGTGTTCTCCTGGTAAGCCAGAGAACTCCATAAACCTCTATACAGACTAGAAGGAAAAATGTTGTAATGTCAAGGTTAATCACATATGCAAGTAATAGAGGAAAAAGTTTATTATGGGCTTGCTTTCTTTAAAACTCCCACCTGTGACTGTTCTGGCTGTGAGTTTTGCAGATTATATGTGGTCCCATGTTTTAAAAAACAGGAGATTAGAAACTGCGGTATGAAAATATACATCTGTATCATCCTCCAGTGTTATTTTAAATTCATAAAGCATGATCCTGCATTATCCAAATTTCTGCTGAAATCTAAGAACTCTCTTTCTTATAGTTTTGGGATCCCACAAAATAAACTTAATATTCCAGTTCATAAGGTTGCAGAACTCTTAATGATGTTGAACAATAATGACAAAATAAGAATTACTGAAGGACATCTCAGTAATACATTAGTCATGCAAAACCACGGAGAGTTATGCTAAATCACATAGATTAGGCTACGTTTTTCTTTACATTAATTTGATGCAAATTTCCTTCTCTCTATAAATTTAATCCTATCCAAATGCGTCAATCTGAATCTTTGGAGGAATCTTTTGCTCAATAATGATTATGAAAATTTCTTACCCTATTTTAAAATTCTTCAAATTTGCATATCATATATAACGTTCTGGAAAAAATATTACACGCTTGGGGAATATTGGTATGAGGCACCAAAGGGAGAAAATGGGTGGAGAGGCAGCCAGCGATGCTTATGGTGTAATAATATCATACACTTTGTACCTTGAAACTTTTCAAAAGAGACCATTCAAAGGACGAGGGGAGATAGGTGTGATGTTTTTGAAAAATGAGCGAACAGCAGCAAAGAGACGCTGGATGTGTGAACTGACATTGCTTCCAAGAAAGAACTTGAGGCTGTTTTAACCTTCAAGTGTCTCCTCTGTCAGTGAATGGGAGATGCGGTGAGGTTTGGCTGTATCTGACTGCGCGTGTTGTACCTGCAGGGCATGCTCCACCTACCACACGACTCTCTGTAGGCTGATGCTTACCTTGCCTGCGCACCGTTCTCCTTCTGGAAAATCCTTTCCTGCTCATTGTCATGTTTGAGGGGCTTCTAGGAGGGAAAAAAGAGTGACCGAAGGGAGACTCCTGCCCAGAGAACAATTTATGCATCTACTTCTAGCCTCCCCTGTGCTGTAGAGTCCTTCTGGGAGCGGGCCAGAGGAGTTCCTCTGGTGGAGACAGCCCGCCCCTAGCTGCAGCTTTGTCTCTGCCGCTCTGCCGAAGGACTGCGGGAAGGGGGCCAGGTTTAATTATGTCAGAGGGGAGAAGTGAAAGGCGGCCAAGAACAGGCTGTCACCACCAGAATTATTCTTCTGACCACAAGCTGACCCATGCCTCTGTGACTAATCAATTATCCTGGCAAGCTGGATGTAGCTCTCGGCTGTCTCGGAGCACCCCACATTGTACCAGCGGAGCATCACTGGGCACTTACAGAAATAACAGGACAGGTCCTCTGACTGAGAGACGTGACAGGGCCCTTCCCCACCCCCTGGTTTATTTGAACATCTTTCTGCTGTCGTCTCGACATCCTTTCCCATATCTCTTTAGCCAGTTTCTTTCCTGTGCTGTGTTGCTCAATTTCAGAAGTGTCAGTTACTCATCTGAGATCTAACATCTCCTGCTCCGAGTTGCCATCAGGCGCGTGCTTTTATTTCCAATTACAGTATTGCAGTGAGTGTCACAGAATTGTTTTACTGAAGTCTTATTAAATATCCTCAGTCCTGTATGGAAAACAGCAAGCCCTAGAATCTAATTAAATGATTTACTCATGTGAAAACCTGACAATGCAACAGCCTGCTAATCCTTGCAATGTAATTAATGTACATAGAAATTGCGAGTAGCTATTCTATTCTTTATGTAGGAAAGAGTAGTTATGGTTTATGTGAAAATTTCTTTACCTGGTATTCTCCTGAAAATACAAGATTTAATATTAAAACTCAATTTTCCTCGGGTTTATTATAATAATCTGCTTTTATTTAAATACAATTTTTTCTTGGTCTCAAGATTGATGTATTTGACTCAAGGTTATAGAAAGAGGTTATAGAAAATCCTTTCAACCGCAGTTGAAGAGCGTACATCTTACCTCTAGGAAAGTAAGTTCCTTTTCCTTTACAAATGACTTAGCATCGAACTTTGAAGTGGCAACGTCACATGTAAATGGGGCTGACTGAGGGATTTGTCCCATATCAGGTTCTGAAAAAAGCTGGGTGGATGATAATAGTTTGAAGACTGAAAATCACTTTTGGGCATGTTCAGCAG
>NW_010410209.1:499-13380 GCF_000710305.1 Buceros rhinoceros silvestris | reverse complement strand
AGCAGGCATCCAGCAAGATATTTTGACAGATCCTAAAGCAACTACTCAAACTTCTGACATCAACATTCATCTTCTTGCTGCTAATCTTGACAGGCAAAGGGGCTGCTGTTCTCAGGCGAGAGATGTTCAAGAAGACAAGCTTAATGTGCTCGTTTCAGTGAAACTTGATACATTTGCCAGTTAACGGTATTGCCCAGCTACCACCAAAGCACTGCAGGAACGCAGTGGTAGTGCTAAAAATTCCTCAGAGGTCCAGCAGTACCAGCTGCGACTACCCCGTCAAGCTTATCTCACTGAGGGGTGACCTGGGTGTCTCGCCCAGCCCATCCACTTCAGAGCTGCAAGCTTCACTGTCTGTTAGTCTTTCTTTTCTTTCTTTTTCTCTTTTTTAATGTGGAAATAAAACCAGTCAATCAAATATTAAAATCATATACTAGAATATAATTAGCAGTGACAAAATTAGATGGTTTAATTAGCTGTGCATAACAGATAAGTAAGGTAGGGAGGAGTACATAGCGTTTAAAGATGAGTGTATTCCATGTGTAAAAATAAGTTCCAGGGTAAAAAGCATTTTTTACTGGTGCTCCCAGATAGATGCCGATAGAATTACTGTGGTTGTCTGTATTCTGGGTGAATTTGTGAGATACAGGTGTCCTAGGTGTTTGTGGCCAGTGAATTCTTACAAGTGAGTAACGGGAACTACATGGCACAATTGCCAGTTAAATGCCACTGCAAGAACCGCTGCTTAATCTGGGTTTACTGTAAGCCTAACCAATAATCTTCTACTTTCTGTTGATGCAGGATTTAATGTAGAACTTGATTTTGCTCTGATTAACCTGATACACCAGATTTACTAGCTCTGTGTGAGGTTGTACACATTTGTATCTAAGTAGGAATGAGTGGACAGAGAGTGCGCGATTCCTGCCTGGAGTAAATGAACCACAGGGAGCTCCATCTGGCTACTGACATCCACCGTCACGTAGGCGAGAAAAGACAGCTATCGTATCTAAGGGTAGAGCTGGAACTTCACTGGGCAAGAACTGAAAACCCAGCACTTGCTCAGATATCTGACAGAACTTTTTGTCCGAATACTGTGATAATAAAAAGTTACTGAGATGGTACAGGGTAGTTGCTTGCAAAACCTGAGTTGATTTTGGAACAGGGGTTGTGACAGCTGAAGGACCCTGATACCTCATGATAGGCATTCCCTAAAAGTTGTGGAGAAATGCATATATTTTTGCTAGAATAGAGGAGATTGCACGATCTAACCATCAATTTGCCAGTTTATCTTTTGTCAGTAGCTCATGCCCTAACGTGGTATTGTAACGTTTGCCGCAGCAGGAACAGCATGCTCTTCAGCCTCTGTGCGCTCCTCATTTTCTTCATCCCATCCTTGTTGTGTAGCGTATTCAGTCTTCCTGCAAACATGCCTTTCCTGACACTTACTGTCGGGCGAAAATTGCGCGTTGTTTCTGTATCAGTGAGCTTTTACTTAGCCTGAAGGCCTTTCCTTTGACCTTTACGGTACTGTTTGAATTGCACCAATTATGCAGATTTCTCCAATCGCGTATTCCAGAGGAGGATGGTTCCTTCCTCTCTGCTGCTCGGAAGGAATCACAGCTACCATGGAAAGCAGGCTTTGCTCTCTTCCTTACAGTTAGTATTAAAGAGGAGTTTAAAGAGTAGGAAGACTTTCAGGGCATCTTTTCCTCTCTGGAGGTAAAGGTATGGCTGTCTGGACGTTTCTGGAGAGCTGTAAGACCTGCAATGAGTGCAGAGGTGACAGAAAGTCTTCCCTCGCTGGGAGGTGGAGGAAGGGCTCAATTTGTTCAGCCCTTTTCCTTTCTAATGATGTAATCAACTCATAAAGTGGTTTCTCTGATGTGAGTTTGAGCTCTAGTGCTACGCAGAGTTATCTGGAACATTTCCCAGGACCAAAACCGTACCAGTCACTGAGGATTTGGTGAGTGCTAATCGCTTTATTGACAAATGAGGCTGCAAATTTTCTCTCATTTTCAGAGGTTTGGTCGGGAAGTCCTGGAAGTACATTTAGTATCCACATTGTCATGTAACACTTTTTCTTACAAAAGTATGATGACTGTGATGTGTACAGTTCCCATCTTCTGGGAAGAGGGTGATAGGACCCCAGGTACTTGTTTGTGTTCTGTGAGATATGGTCACTGGTGTGACAGACTTTCTCTTTGTGCCAGCGCCGGCACACAAAGGAGAACATCCTCTGCTCTTTCCTCTCTCTGCTCAGGATCTGGCCTTGCTCTTTTTCTCTGATTCGATGGTCCCCGTGAGGGTGTGTCATTAGGATTATGTCAGTCATCCTCATATTACTTGGAGAGTGCTTTAGGGTGCAGCAGGAGAGGAGTCTCCGTGAGGTGCAGCAGTGTGTAAGTTTGCCGGTCGTCTGGCTGTCTCAGCCTAGCTGTGTTTATCTGGCCGTGGCACAGGAACACACCGCGTGCTTCACTACCGCCCTCCCTGGCTGCAGCCTTCAAAAGCTCAACAGGGAGGCGTGAGGTGGCCAAACCAGGCACGTGATACCGTGAGTTTGTGAGGTGCTTTGGACAGCAGTGGATGAGGTGAGGGCCCTATGACTTGCTAATTCAGTCTGATATCAAAGAAGTTCTTCTGTGCTCTCAGCTATTTTCTGATTTCCTTCCAGTATCTTGCAGAGTTTAAACCAAAGAGAATATTCCAGATTGCGTAAGAAGATGGAGAAAATAGGAGAGAAGGTACAAGTTCAAAAGAAATACAATGGCATATGTACCACTGCAAGTCTGTGCTTGTACAGTGTGTACTACGTGCTTTAATTGTATAAAACTAAATTCTTACTCCCCACTTAAAATAAGTGAAAATGAAAAAAGTGTTTTGATCATTCAAAACTGTAGCAGAATGATAGTAGTGTAACATGTTCTCTTCAACTGTGTAGCTATTTTAAAATCAAACTCACTGTTCACTTGTGAGGCCAGCATCAGCAGCAGAGCAATCCCGTGCCTGAGCTAACCGTTAGTTAATTAGAACAACTGAATCCCACGGAAACATTGCCCAAACAAAAGGAGTGATATAAAGGCTCTTTCTAATTCCTCATTTGCCATTTTTAGCCCAACAGGGAGGATTTTCAGAGCTTTTCTGCCTTTAGCTTTTCTACCATTCTTCATATTGGTGTCTTGTACTTCTGTTTTTTTCCATTGTACTTTCTGACACTGGGGCTTACTCATCGTACTGGTGGTAGCCGGGATGATCTGCAGTGGACTCGCAGTGTGCACCATGTAAATCCCCGGGAATGCAGCAGCAGGCCTCTTTGGGTGGAGAAGGGATGCCCTGAAGACCCAGGGCAAGTTCTTAATTTTTAATTATTTTTTAAAAATAAGGTTACAAGGAGTGAATATCTAGATAAATCCATGGAAGGCCACAGATAAAATATTTTGGACCTAACTTTACAGATTTGCTCAACACGTAACACTTCCATACAGATACAACTGTCAAAACAAATTAGTGTTTCCCCAAATTCAGCTGTTTAAAATGACTCGTTATGTCCTTCTCAGAACAATAAAATAGCAGTTACTCCAGCTGAAGTATGAAACAGCATCCTGATTCCTCTTTTGACAGCACAAAACAGTTGTTACATTTTGGATAGGATCAGATGAACTCATGTGGTCGTGGGCAGCTCATGTTCCTGTAGGTCCATGTGACAGCGATGCGGGTGCAGGGGTGGCTTGCAGAGAGGAGTGCTTCAGGATTAGGCAAGATCTGCTCCCTCCCAGGATCCTGTTACCGGGGGGTTTAGGAAGGCAGATGCTGCTGCAGCTGTAGTCCTGAACACAGAAACGCACCTGGGCCCCCGGGACGTTTGGTTTCCTCTTGCTGGCTGCAGTAGGCAGACGGTCGGGCCCATTTTCCACCGAAATTCGTGGTGTTACTTGGCGCGTTTACCATGTGACTGAAGAACTGAGCTGGCTGGAAATCTCCCCATTCCAGATGGCCAACGTCAGGGTGTGCTTTCGGCACATATACCGAACGACAGCGCGTGAGCTAAGCTGCACCAGCGTAGACTCTGCTGGGAATGTGATTATATTCCATAACTTGATGATTAAACGATTTTTGCAATGCAGCTGTCGCATACAGAATTAAATAGATTTGTTTCTTGTGTATCAAATAGTTTTTCTCATAAAGGGCTTCATCCATCGTGTTTTGGTTCCATTTCCTCTTAGAATTGGACATATAAATCCTGGGGCTGGTTCCCATTGATTTTGGTGGGAATTCCAAATTCCCTTGAGATATATTGTATTTGCTAATCTAAGTCTTTAGAGATTTGGCATTTCTTTCTCCTACATTGAAGTTCAGAAAACAGCTTGACTTATAAACAGGATGGAAAGGAAGCTGCAAAGGGCATGTGCTTATATGTTTCCCTGAATAGGAATGGATATAAATCATGTTCGTTGGGAATTTTTGTGATTCATTTTAAAGTCTTTAGAAGACACAAGGTAGGCGACAATTTTTTTTACCTTTTTTTTAAGAACGTGTATATCTCATTGTACTGTTAATTCCCACCATTTTCCTTACGAAACAAATATTGTAGCAGTCTCATGATTATGTTATAATTTGTGTAGCTGAAGCAACTGAAGAATTATTAAAATGCATTGGGTTATAAATTTTGTGGATTACTAGCTTATTTACATTACCTGTCACCACTGCTCAAGGAAAACAAGCAACTATTAGACTTATGGATACAAAATAGTTAAACACAATCTGAGGGAAACAGTGCTACCGTTTTCAAAATATTTAAATCATATGCCCTTTCCAGGTGCTCTGGAAGTAGAAAGAAATGTTGGTTAATTTAGAAGGGATAGTTTATAACAGCAAATAAATAGACAATTTTAATGTAAAGTGGGGTGTGCTTTCTTAATCTCCCCCAACAGCTGGCATTAACTAAACCAGAACAAAATACGTTATTTCTAATAAGAACTAAATCCTGCACAACTGAACTTGTGTGTACTGAAAATGTGGTTTGGCCTGGCTCAGGTGTGATGGAACCCTAGGGAAAGGCTTTCGCAACGGCTTTTCAAATGGTAAAACCGGAGGAGTCTGCTCTTTTCAGATGATACAGAAATGACGTTACGATGCTTTGGTTATCAGTCTGATATGTGTGTGTGTGTGAGGTTTTTCTTTTTTGAGAACTGTTTTCTTATTACAGCAAGTTGGATCTGATTACAGGTGGAGTATCTGGTTGCTGTTCTGGCCCAAGTGGAAATGATACATGTCAAATTTCAGTGCAGCTATGGCCAGGTGATGGATAGAGTTGACTGATGCCATCCACGTTATCTCTTAAAATAACGTTACTCTATTTGTCTTTATCACAGTTGGTTTTCTCACTTCATGCAATTATTAAAAAGGTCTAAAGTCATTCTGGTAACAAAAACCCAAGAGAACTGTCTTTGCAATGTAATTTCTGGTACATGTATCCCAGCACATTTAATATTAGATCTCATTTGTCAAAACCAAGCCAGCAGGTATCAGCAGCCTGTGTATCTTGGCATTTCAGGTGGGGAAATGGGAGAACAACTCACTGAGCTTGAAGTACTCTGTCTGGCCAAGGTACAGCTCTTTCGCAGACAGCGACCCAGACGATAACCATTTGAGTATTGTCACCCTGGAGGAGGCTCCCTTTGTCATTGTTGAGGATGTGGATCCATTGATGGAAAGCTGCCAAAAGAACACTGTGCCATGTCGTAAATTCGTCAAAATTAAGTAAGTCAATACACAGCATTGATTTCTTTTTTCCTCGGTACAAAATACATTCCCTAATTTTTTCATTAATTCTTTCCTTTGCTTCTTTCATTATATAATTGCTTTCTGATACTTTGTTGTTCTTTTCCTCTTTCTGTCTTTGCTTTTCCACTTGTTTTTCATTTCCTTTTTTTCCCTTTCCCACACAGTATGCACTTGCTGCACATCTTCTTAATAAGTTGGAAGGTTCTGGTTACATACATGTAACTTACACTGAATTAACAAGATAGTAAGTTTATAGTAGATTCAAAGTCAACTAGAACTAGTCCTTTCCAGTCACATGAAAGAAGATTGCGTTCTAAAATAGTATTGTTTTAAAGACTCCTCATCGAAATGAACATTTCCAGGGAAAAAAAAAAAAAAGGATGCCCTCAACTTTGCCTTCACCTTCTCGAAGGGCCAAAACTGGTGCAGTGTCCATTTTCAGTAGAGTGACCTGCTGTTCCTTTATATAGCTTACGTGTTGGGAAGGTCTCTAATTACTAAATGACATGTAGTCATATCTTGAGAATGAAAGTAATAAATGTTTAACGTAAGCCTAAGAGAGAGATTAGGAAGAGGAGACTGTACGGCTTGATGGAGAAGTGCAGTAGGCTGGACACTGCAGCAGAAAGCATGTCATACAAATTCTACCATTATCTCCTGGTTTTCTCCTGTCAAGCAACTTCATTATGATTAGTAGGAGCTACAGACACCACATATAAAGCATCCTGTTGATTATTTCTCCATCGATTTGGAAAAACATGGTCACTCACAAGTAGGACAATTTTTTTACAGTATGCTGAATCTTGCTGCTGTGGTTCTTCTGGGTTTCCCAGTAGATGTGTTTATTTCTCTCTTCTCTGTTGACAGCAACTCAACTAATGAGGGAACTAATGTAAAGAAGTGCTGCAAAGGATTCTGCATTGATATCTTGAAGAAGCTGTCTAGAACTGTCAAGTTCACATATGACCTGTATTTGGTGACTAATGGGAAACATGGCAAAAAAGTCAATAATGTGTGGAATGGAATGATTGGTGAAGTAAGTTCTGTTAGGTAAAAGAGCTCCGAAGTAAGAAGTTAGCAATGTTTGGTTTTAATCTTTTGGAGAAATGAGGTATTCTCTACTGAGTAATGTTGGTGGTGTCTTCTCTTTGTGGATCAGGTGGTATATCATCGTGCGGTTATGGCTGTGGGGTCTCTCACTATTAACGAAGAGCGCTCTGAAGTGGTTGACTTTTCAGTGCCATTCGTTGAGACTGGGATTAGTGTCATGGTGTCACGGAGCAATGGCACGGTTTCACCATCTGCTTTTCTAGGTATGATTCTCCAACCCATCTAGATCATTCAATTCTGTTTCTGTAGAGCTGGGAGGGTTTTGTTGTTTGTTAAGCTATACAGTGCACTGACATGTTTCTGTCAAGTTTTGATTTTCACATTAGGAAGGTTGTACCATGTTGACATGCTGATTAATGTGATTATGAGCACAGGAAGAGAGTGCTGTTGTTTCAGATGCTGTAAGTGAAAAACAATGATAGTCATTTCAAAGTGAAAAAGAATCCCTCAAAATATTCAGATGGGAAAATTACTTCCTCAAAAACTGCTTCCTTGCAAACTAATTGGTGCTTGTTTAGCCCGATGTCAATGGTTTCACGTATTTTTAACATTCACAAAATAATTTTTAAAACCCTCGTGGAATAGCTAGGAAAAAGAGACCTCCTTGTGATTCGAAGAGATCTGGCAGCTAATTTAATTACAGTTACCGCTGGCGTCTGAACACCACACTGCTGCTCTGGAGAGCTTCCAAGTGTTTCCTCCACTGGTGCAATTGAATGTACAGCAAAGGTATTGCAAAGAAATTAGAGGCTGGGCAGAAGGGAGATGGGATGTGAAAAACCAAAGACTTTTTTCCTTGTTTGCTTCTTGTTTCAATTGTTCATTTCTCCTTTCATTATTTCCCTCTTTTTCTCTTTTAGTGGTTTACTTTGGTATTTGGTGGTTAGCCCAAATTTGCCTGAAGCTGAAAAGAGAATGAGCCCTGAGATTGATCAAAAGTGCCCAGAATGCTGTTACATCCCCCATAGCGTAACTGGGCACAGTGTTTTTAAAGATACTTTCCACTGGAAAATAGTGATAGTGACACTCAAATGATTTAAGTGGGGAAAAAAAAGGAAAAAAATTCATTCTTTTCCAGAGATCTTCAAGTCCATTGGGTCAGCAGTGATACAATTTTTGCATCACTAATTACACGATTTCTTTTTAGATTGCTAGGTGTAAGTGCTTCAGTTCTGATGAAATCACTTGTAGCCACCGAGGAGCAGATTGTTGCGTAGTATCAATTACAGCAGGGCAGATAATTGGGTTTTCTTGCACAAGAATCATCATTTAGTCGCAGAGCTTATTTCTCATACCTGTTCCGTAGAGAACATCTCTCCACATGCAGAGATGATGCAAATAAATACAACAGAGTGAGTAATCATAGGACTTCCCAAACATGCAGTGATACCTAAACAGATTTTGTTGGTGGTTAATATTTTTGTTTAATGAATGACAGACTTTTTAATGAAATTGTAAGAGGCTGCACTTTTAATGAAAATACTCACAAAGTGTCTCTTTATTTGTGTAAGTTACAGCATGTTGAAAATATAAACGTAATCAACATTTTAAAGTAGCGGGATCTTTTCTAAATGTGCTGCACGTGCATTTGATTTTTACTATGGGCTCTACTTAAAAAATCTGCTTACAGCTACCATCAACGATAGTTGTGAAATGCCTGTGATGTTGTAAAATGCGTTTAATGTTATTGGTTTAGTTGGATGTATGTATAATTCAAAAAGTGAAAATAACCCCTTCTTATAAAGTGCTGTAGAATGGTATTACTTCCGAAGAAATCTGATTTACTGCACCAGTAAATCAATCTGTGCTCTCAGAAGTGTGTTCTGGCGTCTCAGATGTAGATGAAAGCGCCACTTCGCGGCATTCTGACTGTGCTTTGGTGAGGTGTGCAGAGTAGTAAATACTTTGCCATACGAAATACTATCAGGCAGATGACGGAATTTATTTACAGGCTGATTTTATTTCAGTTGAGTGAACGTCTAAGAGCAGAGTCATCTTACGCGATTATTTCAAAAGATTTTTTAACAAAATCTGTCAAATACGGTATTTCCTTTTTCATAGCACTTGATTACAGTTCGTGAAATATCTGCTTTTGAAGTTTGTTATGCTGCCTGGAGAGCAGTGCCGGATTTTGTCTGGACCAGACTTCCCGTTGGGTGGTTGTGTCCAATAGAGCTCAGCACCGGATGGGCTGACGGCTTCTTCTGCATTATCTGCTGTGTTTGATTCTGATGTAGGTGCCTTCTTCAAATGAGAATTTTACCCACAGTAAAACATTCTGGTACTGCTCTACAGGTCACATATACTATATCCACAAATAATTATTTTTTAAAGGTTCTGTGGAGATCTGATTCAACTTTATTTAAACAGACAAACAAAATAAGGGAAACCCCAAATCCAAATTTCTCTATTTTTGAGAAGCCGAGAGCTCATACATGAGGGCAGTTGTAGTTTTTGGAGGCATTGGTGGAATAGGAAATCTATGTCCCTGTTGATTTTCTGTATTGTTTCACGCTATTGGTTTTGGTGGTGCTAGGTGAAATGAAGGTGGTGGAGGAAGACGTCTTTTTCGTTGCTCAGTATTCTCTGTTGCCAATCATTGAAATGTACCCTGGCTAGTCATACATTAGTATTTTTCTGCCATATCATAGCTTTGCTGAAAACACTTACAAAACCTTCTGCTTGCCTGAGGGAAGTTCTCCTTCTGTCTGTTGAGAATCAAAGAACAGTGCTGGATGTGTAATTTTGTCTCTAATATAACAGGAAGATCAACTTTGTTCTTCAGTTGGTTTTTAGTTGTTCAGTCTTACTGCTTGCTATTCTGAACAACTTTTTACTTTCCTATTGCTTCTTTTAATCCTCCACCTCATTGCCAGACTGCTTCAGCTACTCGAGAGCATTCTGTTTGAACTGCTGGTTAGAGCTCGCCTTCTCGCATCGGCTCGATCTGCCCTTTGCCTTGCGCAGGTTTTCAGGTTACCATTGCTGCCTCTACACTGCTGCTTTTCATGAGTTTTCTCTGTTTTCCTTTCTTCTGCAAGAATGCTGTCAAAATTGTATGACAGTTACATATGAATTCCAATTTAATCCGGTTAATAGATGAATTCATAGAATATTTGTTATTAACTGTACTTGGTTACATAATGTCCCTTACCTGTCTGCATCTGAATAGATCTTTCTCTGCCTTATAAGAATTCTGTTATTTATCTAACTTACTATTTTCTTCCAAACAAATAATTATACCTATAATTATAATTCATAACCTCTCTTTAAAATAAAATAATAATAAAACCAGAAAGAGAACAGTTTGATTTAAAATTTCCCTGCCTTGCCTTTCCAGTTCACATCCAAAATCACCAGTGGAGCTGTTTGGAATTTGTTTTTTAATTGGTTCCAAATTTATGAACAAATTGTAGCGAAGGCAAATGATCTCGTGAGTTTTCCATGCTAGAGCCTAAATTATTATGCTTCGTTCTAGTTCTGCCTGAATCATTCATGCTGACTCGAGCAAGGTTCAGATCGGGCTATTGTGCTTAGCCCTCCCCAACTCTAGCTCAAGTCATTTCCTGCAGTGGTGGGAGAATTTTCAGTGGTTCAAATCTGAATTTAAATTCCAAGACTGAAGACGTTAGGACGGAGGAACTTCTTGGGCTTTCAAAAGCAGGCAAACCAGTGTAACACATTCATTTCTTGTCATTTCAAGTGCTTCTTGATTCTGTCCTAGTTTGAAGTGTTATACTAAGATGGTTTTTCTCACACTTCAAAGCACACTTACACTTGCGTTATCTATCAAAATTAGGATGTAAAGTAACCGCAAAGAAGCTGACTTGATAAAGAGGTATTACTTTGCCATGTAAAACCTTTCTCGCCTGTATCCTCATACCGTGAGAGCTACCACACTCCTGAAATGACAGAGAATTGTGACTGGGCAAAATGATATTGAAGAACTTCCTGTTTTGACGTACTATTACCATATCCAGTCCTTCCAGAAAGTGGACGCTTAGTCTGATACTTGAAACTGCTTTTAGTTTTCCTCTTCCAACCTGCTGCTTTTATGTAATCATGGGTTTTCTGTCTTTCAAATTGACATTCAGTTTTCCATAAGACCCTTTTGATTTCAGAAATTTGCTTTCATATGAGAATGAGACTTTCAAAAGGATGTGTTTGCAGTTGGTAAGCACAGAATTTTCATTGCAGGGAGATGAAAAGTGAAGACAGAGGGGGGAAAAAAGATTTCTGAAACAGAAAACTTTAGTTTGCATGCAAGCATTTAACTTCTTCCTTAACACTTTTTGTTGCACAGAAAATGAGAGACATCTACTTCACTGCCTCACCCACTCTGTCAAACATATGCTTAATGGCTTTTGCTCTATGGAAACAAAGTCCTAATGGTTGGCCCATTCTGTTGATAAATCCATGTAGCGGAGGTTAAATGGAAATGGGCTACTTGACTGTAGACTGAACTGGTAGTAAGTCAAATCAGTTATTCTCCGCTCCATGTCAGTGACAGCTTTGAGGAAGAAAAGTGTGCGGCCATTGTTTTTGAATTGCAACTTATATTTAAATCTTGACTTTGTGAATTTTGTGTATATATACTAACAGCAGTAATTTATGTATTGCTGTGTAGTTATTTGCTAGTGTTTCTGTTGGTAAAAGCTAGTTTAAAGAAAGCTGCTGGGCTTGCCCAGCTGAAGACATCAGGATTCTTGTGGTGCGGCTGGTTTAATGATCTGTGTGTCTCTTTCTCTTGTCTGTTTTGCTGCAGAGCCTTTTAGTGCTTCTGTCTGGGTGATGATGTTTGTGATGCTTCTCATTGTGTCCGCCATGGCCGTCTTTATATTTGAGTACTTTAGTCCTGTAGGATATAACAGGAACTTAGCCCAAGGGAGAGGTAAGCTTTGCATTTGACACAACTCTAAAGCTGTAAAAAAATGATGTATTTCCCATCCTTTGTGTTCCATCTTTTCAAATAAACATAACAGGAATAAAACAGTGAAAGCAGCTGTGAAACTATGTTTGCTTTTCATTTCAATTACGATTTCCTGAGGGCTTATCTGCTCATGGTTGTAGTCTAATTCATTGCAATAAAGATACGTAGAAGGGTAAGTGATGTCAGAGCACGTCGTATTCAGGCAGTGTGTGGTTACTATACTGTGTCAGTTGTGGCAGCTTCAAAAGGTGTTGTAAAAAATTCTACAGGCTCCTGACTCTTATGAGTTCATGGTTAGTTCAGAGAAAATTATCTAAACTGTGTGGTTTGACATATAATCTGAAAAAATTGCAGATACATTGTGTGTGGATTTATACAGTTCCTATAAAAGTCTGATGAACTCAGCCTTGAAATGAGGCCGGTGGCCAAAGGGTGTCACTTTTTTCTGTGTAGCTTTCATGGTTATAGAAACCCCATTTTCAAAATATACCAGTCCAGCAGATGTAACACAGAGCTTGCCTTCCTCGGTGAGCGCTGCGGTTGTGTAGTGTTAGCGCTGTGACCTGAGAGTGAGGATTCCATGTACTGGGGTGCCTTCATCCTGCCCTTTCTGTACTTACAGTTGAGAGTGCAGCCTGTTCTTAATTTCCAAATCATCCTTGCTTCATTTTATAACAAGACATTTTCCAGCTTGGTGAACACAGTGCTGGAGACTGTTACAAACTAATGGACCCTTCTAGATTATGATTGGCTTGTTCCCTGGATAAGGGGATTATTGTAGTGTTCAGATGATCGTATCATTTTGATGAGATGGTAAATGTGTAACCTCTGTTCAGGGGAAATCAAAGGTGAATATAGACACTGGGGATCTAGGGGCTAGGCTGTTCTTTTCTGTGCTGCTTCACATACCAGAATTGATTATTTAATGTACTTAAGGCTGCAAAGGCATATTATGGTAGTAGACCATCCTAACTTAGCTCTAGAGACTTGCCACAAACCCAGCTGCTGTTCATTTGTAACATGGAAAGCTTAAAATAAATGGAAATCTTTAGGTAGA
>NW_010410209.1:0-383 GCF_000710305.1 Buceros rhinoceros silvestris | reverse complement strand
GCCTCTGTCCCTCGGCATTTACGGCAGAATGAAGCTCGGTCGTATCACAGTCTCCAGCAGTGTAACCAGAACTTCAGACTGCTCTCTGGGCATATACTTCCCTTATCGTTGTTGCTCAGAAAATGCATATTATCCCTGTATGAGCTCAACCTTAAATGGCGCTAGAAGGTAGTTTCATAACCAAAAGTGAGCTGCACTGTGTTTATTTTACCGCAGTCTCTCTTCTTAGCACTGCTGTAGAGTGGAAAGAGGATAATCTAAGATATTGTGCTTGATTGCACCGTGAAAAATTTGCACTGTTAGAGATAATTTCTACTGAAATGAGGACGTGCACTGAGTATGCCCACTTTAGGTTTCATTCTTCTATTAATAATTAAAATATT
>NW_010410208.1:1205-16421 GCF_000710305.1 Buceros rhinoceros silvestris | reverse complement strand
GGAGGGAGGTGTCAGGGAGGGGAGGTGGGAGATGGAAATCTGAGGTTTTTTCCCTGACAGGCAAGTTCTTAATTTTTTTGGTCATGCAGGGCAGTCACTGGCCTGTCATTCCCTATTCGGTCCCTGTGAAGTGTTTACTTTGAAAAGGCTGCACACACCCGGATTAAATAAAATGGGAGCGCTCCATGTCTCATAAGAGAGAATCGTGCAGACAGCTTTATTACTTCTGTCAGAGAACAAAGGTTTTCCCAGCATGCAGGGGTTTATTAGGCCAGCAGCAAATAAATGGAATGCATGGCATCAAAACTTCAAATATGACTAGCAGAGAGGAGAGGGTGGGAGAATCCATAATTGATTTCTCTGCTACTACAATATAAGGAATAAAATTATTTGGGTGATACCACCTAACCAGTTTCACCATTGGGGTAGAATCCAATTTTGATGCAAAAATCCTTAATTTCCACTACTATAATTACTACACAAATTGATAATTACACCTCTCGCTCCATGATAGTCCATCTGTATAGTAACAAAACACCCCTATATATATTAAATATAACATTTATCCCTGCTAGGAAAAAACACCAGCCTTTTCTCCCCTTCACTATCGGGTTTAGACTCCCAAGAAGTTCATTAGAAGACCCAGCATTTACTTATTACGTTGGTTAAATGATTCTTCCTTGCAAATGTGTGCTAACACAGGCAGCCTGTACCTTTTATTGTTCGTTTTCCTTCTCTTTTAACGACAGTTTTTACCAGGAAAACCCTGTCCTCGCTCCCATTCTTTTACCATTTTCTCTGTGCTTAAACGTTAATGTTTTCTACGTTTGCTACTTGGAGCTGTGGTCAAGGAATTTCCATATGTTTCTTTAGTCTGCGGTGCTGTATTTCCTGCATTGGCAGCTTTATACAGTGCAGCTCAGAGAATCAATTGCACAAATACTATCTATGCCATGGCACGAGTGAATTTCTGAATATCATGGAAATCAGAGGAGGTCATATCTTGTAAAAAAGAGACTGGAATCATAACTTGCACAATACATGTACCTGGCAAAGAATAGCAAAGATGTGGAGAATCCTCTGCCTGGCATTTCCTGCCTAGAAGTAAAAGCAGCTCTTGCTTAAAAAACTAACATCTGTAATTTAAAGCTAGAGGAAGAAAAATACCTGCAGCAAATATTTACTTCCTTTTCATAATCAGTTCTGCTTTCTGTTACATCCGTACACCAAAACGAATGAGAATGCATCAGCTTGATCCAAGTCTTGAATTTACCCTTTGGTATTTCAACTGCAGACACCGCAGCTAGGAAACAGCAAAAAATTGCGTTTACTGCAGTGTATTATTCAACTTCTCTGCATCTCCCCTGCCCTGTGAAATAGTAGTGCTCATGTTTTCAGGCTTTGTGTTACAGCGCTTAATTTTGCAGAAGCATGAGGAGTTGAGGACTCAAAATGTAATAAGAGAGGAGATAGGCTTAAGATTATTATTTTTTAAAATGCCAAGAACAGTTTAGAGCCATGAATGCCTTAGGACATGAAGTAATCCTAGAGCCCATAATGAATTTGTCAGACTGAGACATGTCAATTTACATTAAAAGTAAAGAAGACTCACTCACAGGCACAACATCTAACAGTTAGGATCAAATTCTGCTCCCATTCAGATCAATAGGAGTTTTTGCCATCAACTTAGACAGAAGTAAGAGCTAAACCCTTCAGACCATATTTTCAGTGCCAGCTTCCTTAGCTTTATGACACAGTTTGGTCCTGGAAATGAATTGTATCTCAGTTATGTGCACCTGCAATTAATTATCACTGCAATAAGATAGACCAGGTTATAACCCTCCTTCAAAGCCAAGCTTTAGTATGTTACTAAAACATGACTAGGAATTAACAATAGGCATTTCTTGTCACCTAAGTGACAAGCTTGTATTTGATATATCAGAATATAGATGACATGGTGTATGTGGCACTGTAAATGTTTTAACTTCCAGGGAAATAATCCTTTGAACTGATAATGTGTCAACTGAAAAAAATGCAATTTTGTTATTTAATCCCATTGATACTTAATACAGCACATGTAGTGCCAGTGTTTTCTAGCTGGCTGTAAGACTTCACAGTCAGAAAAGGAACAAAATAATTTTAACAGTGTTAAGCTGACTGTGAACAAATTATAAATATTTTAGAATCATATCATAGAATCATTGAAGTTCAAAAAGACCTTTAAGATCATGAGGTTCAACAGTAATACCAGCACTGCCAACTCCAACACTAAACTATGTCTCCAAGCACCACATCTACACATCTTTTAAATGCCTCCAGGGACAGGGTCTCCACCATTTCCCTGGGAAGCCTGTTCCAATGCCTGTTCCAATTCTCTCTGTAAAGAAATTTTTCCTAAAATCCAACCTAAACTGCCCCTGGTGGGATTTGAGGCTGTTTCCTCTTATCCTATGGCCTATTACTTGGGAGAAGAGACTGTCCCCCACCTCATTACAACCTCCTTTCCGGTAGTTGTAGAGAGTAATAAGGTTTCCTCTGAGTCTCCTTTTCTCCAGACTAAACAACTCCGGTTCCCTCAGCCACTCCTCATATGACTTGTTCTCTAGACCCTTCACCAGCTTCATTGACCTCCTCTGAACACACTCCAGCACCTCAATGTCCTTCTTGTAGTGAGGAACCCAAAAGTGGACACAGCACTCAAGGTGTGGCCTCATCAGTGCCATGTACAGGGGGACAATCAGTTCCCTACTCCTGCTGACCACACTGTTTCTGATACAAGCCAGGATCCCACTGGCCTTCTTGGCCACCTGGGCACACTGCTGGTTCATCTTCAGTCGGCTGTCAACCAGCATCCACAGGTCCTTTTCCGCTGGACATCTTTCCAGTGACTCTTCCCCAAGCCTGTAGCATTGCATGGGGGTTGTTGTGACCCCATAGAATCATAAAATTCAGAGTACTAATCAAACTATTGACTTATTGTACTATTTGTAGTACAAAACCATGTCAAGATAACACATCTGTTCTTACACACTTTGGTATATAATGTGACAATTGGCATATAGAGAGGGTTGTACAGGAAGAAGGAGAATGTGGTAAAATCTTTCCTGTGACTGTATTTTTATTACAACTTCATGCAGCTGTAGTTCCTCCACCCAATATGGGACGGTGTGCTATAGTCAAAGTGATTTGACTCTGAGGAGAAGATTTTGAGGAAAGAAGGGAACTTATTATAGTTCAGTTCAGGTCATACATTTAAGTACCTTGAAGTAACTGGTAATTGCAAACAAGTTGGAAAAAATTGCAGTTCTTGTCAAATTTAGAATTTCTATCCATTTTCTGTTTGACTATATAGACAGAAGATTTGAAAATCTGAGCCTGAAATTAGAGAAGTGATACAAAAATAGGACATCAGTTCATGCCTAGCCAAGTGGATGAGAAAGGAAAAAGCTATCCATGAGCAGGAAAATTGAAGGGAGTCCAGAGACGAGTTGCAATTTCATGAATTATTTTTCTGCATGAATATACACGTAGGGAGAGCTTACTCCTTCACTGCCAGCAATGACAATGGACATTATCAAAACAAGAATCAGAAACAGAAAAGCTAATGGAGGAGGAAGAAACTGGAATGTGAAGTCTATTTCACAGTGAAACAAGGAGTATGAATGGACTGTTCTTGTAGAGGTAGACCCTACCTCCCTCAAGCATGGACTGAAGCTTTGCTTTGAACCTTTCTCTAACAAACTGATAGCCTCAGTAAATTATTTTCCAAATTAAAGTCCTATTAGTAATGCAAGAGTGGAAGGATGTTTAGCACACACACACACTGTTGGCATGGGGTGATAGAGAATGCTTTTGATATCTCAGTTCAGAAGGATGTGTATGTTATTTTGTGAAGTTAGGTTTCTTGAGTAAGCTTCACCAAGAAGTTTGGTTTTTCTTAACTAAAATCCACTTTGGAGGAAGAGTTGCTCTCTGACAAGAGGGCATACTGAGAAAGTGCTTCGTGTACTTTTGTGGTAACCTCTTATTTCACAGCTGTGACACTGTGTGACACAATGGCAGGTATTAGAGTATTGGTTTTTCCTACGAAAAGCAGAATGAAGAACTCATATCCCTTAAGCAATAGGGGTTCCTAAATTTAAAATATTCAGAGGTTTGATTCACCTAAGAATCAAAAATTCAGGTATGAATCTAATCTGAAAGTTCAAAATTCCCTTTCAGGGTAATATTCTACCTGTTGTTAGAATCTGGTCTGAAGATCTTGAGAACCCAGTTGTCCTCTGACATTCACTAGCACTGATTGGCACTTTATATGATCAATCACCTAGATTTAACATCTCTGGAGGAGAAAAAAACCCCATGTCTTTAATTTTGTCTGTACATATTCTACATATATCTTTGGTGCTATAAGGAAATAATTAATAAATATATCCCAGATGTTCCCAGGTGCTTCAAATGCTTCAAATTGCAGTGTGTGACTCAGAAAGCCCAGAGTGCTTCATATTTGAATGATTCCAGGGCTTCAGAGATATGCCATGTGCTTTGAAGCCAGATTCAAAAAGAGATGCTTAAAGCACCAGGAAATTTGAAAGCCATTGCTGCAAAACCCAGCAGAAGTGCTCAGAAACCTGCTTCAGTGTGAGTGGTGTCAGGTTCAGAGGTACAGGTGGCAAGAAAAAAAGATTCTAGCAGTTCTGAGTACAGCTGAACAACTGTAACATTAAAAATCTCAGTGGCGAAAAGAAGATGAACCCAGGGGACTTTTACTCGCAGTTTTGCTGGATGTGGTTGCTGCTATTCCCCATTTCCAGCTCAGTAGTGGGGATGAGCACATGTTCAAAATATGCAACTACATAAGCACGTAACAGAAACACGTCAGGCCATACAGATCAACGCAAATAGGAGAGCAAGGCCTTTACTGACAGCCACTGCAGCACTAACAACAGTCAGAAACATGAACAACACAGACGGGCCTTTCCTTGTTCTCTTGTCTGATTGATCAGGCTTGAATTCCACATGCATAGATCTTCACTCTCATGCCTCAAAGGCATAGGACCCTCAGACTGTCGCAATCGGTCGGGATGGACAACGTGACAAACAGCTTGTGTGCACACAAAGCCTTTATTGAAAAGAAAGTGCCAAAGAAAATGCTGAAAGAATGCGTAGTTTCTCTCTTACCACATTGCTTTATACTTTTCCAGTACAGTGTTTATTCTACGTGCCCTACTTGGATTGGCTTCAAGTTCACTCTCTTCCAATCACCTACTGACCCAGCCTCTCAGTCTCCTCCTATAAGACACACCTCCTGCTGCTGACTGACACCTCTCTACTTAGGCTAATTAGGCTTCTTCCCGGGCCTGCCGGGATCTGCCCACATCAGACCTTAGACCAGACCTTAAAAGATATCCACAGTCCATCTCCAGACCCTTAGTCTTTTTCATCCAGTCTCCAGCTCTGACCTTGAACCCTTCCAGGTTCTGTCTTCTTTTCCAACTCACCAGCTAGTCCAGCATAAAGTGTATTACCAAACAATCCATATATACAGACAGAGCATCACACAGAAAATAGGTTTAGAATTTAGTAAGAGGACTGGACAGGTTGCAGCAATCAGGTGCAGGTCTTGACAAAAGAATCATACTGAACAACCACTTAGACATGATTAGCACATTCTGTCCTCCCTTCTCCCCATTTTCCCTCACTTATTCCTCCCTAAACCACTCTTATCTCCCCCTTTTTCCACCTGTGATCTTCTTTCTAAACATTTTGTAATACATTTAGGAAGTTTTGCACATCTCCAAAACCTCCTTATAACATCCTGTTATAAGTTGTTTTTCCCATGAGATCTATGATAATCTTGCTTTCCCTTCTTGTAACCATTTCCATTGTTCCGGCTGAACCTCTCCAAGCTTGTGCTTGAGTGGTTCCTTCCACAGCCCAACAATTTTAGTAGCTTACGTGACCTAGAGGTTCTCCTCTTTGGTATTGTCGCCTTCCTATTCTGTTTTTTCTGAGCTAAATATGCGTTCTTGTTCAGCAGAGGGAAGAAACTCTTCCATGTTGGTAAATCCATGCCAAGGGAACTGACTAGCTGACCTAAATTTGGTTTGTCTCTCAAATTTCCTATTCATTTAGATAGAAGGCTCTTCCATGGGGCCCAAAGCTACCCACAGCTTTCACTTTTGCTTCTGATAAAAAACCTGACTTCTGCTCCCTCCCTCAACAAAACAGGGCAAACCCCAAGTACTACATTGCCCCCTTTTATATCATCAGATAATCTAAACAACAGCATCAGAACTCAACATAACAATCCACTCCCAAAATAATTGTTTCCTCTAAGGTACTCTCATGGTTCATTTTGTCTATTTAATAGAAGTTACTTTCATTATTTTGAACTGCCTTCAGTTAAAACCAGTCTGGTTTATCTACTAAGGTGACTCAAGGATTCACCCAAAAGAAATCTGGACCAGAATTATATCTAATTTTTAAATGACTGAACTAAATATTTCTGCATTAATATGTAGCAACTTAGAAATGTTCACATTTTTCTTTTGTACATCATCTTCACTGAAGAATTAAGCCTCTTCCTATCCACTTCATGAAAATTTCCCTGAATTTGTAGAGGAAAGGGGCAGAGTCTGTTATTAGTTTTAACTTTTGGTGATTTTCACCTACTTTCAGTATAGGAAAATTATGGTGGGAGAGTAAATGGTGGGAGGTAAAATTGCTATTTGTTATTACCCCCCATCCCATGACTATAATTAGCTATTCTCAGCTGTTGACGCGGGCAGGTAATGTACAGCAGAAGGATATCAAATGCAGCTCTGCAGAAGGATTGCACTAAGAGTAGTAGTCCTTGAGAGTTCACAATTCAAAGACCTACAATCATTTTCATCACTACCCTTGAAGTCAGAAATACCTACTGTTTAAAAATTCTTGATGTTTCTTTGCCTAAAACTGATTTTAAAAGAAGGAAGAAGGAATTCCTTATCACACTCTGCTTAAAGTCTATTGACGGAATAAAACATGCAACAATATTTTTATTTACCTGCACCAGGATTGCTACGCTCCCTTGAATTTTTCATGTGCTTTTATTTTTTTTTTTAATTGCCTGGAAGAGCTTAATGTTTCAAAGTCACACAAATGTCAATGGACAGAATTCATGATATATTACATGTGGTTCAATTCCAAAGGGATTTTTTACAGTCTTAGTGAAGCCAAAAGCAATTATCTTAAAGCATATTTTCAGTTTCTAAGCAAAAAGTAGTATCTTTACTTGGATGCATAAATCAAGCTTATGCTACACTATCCATACGCATGTGAATACATCAGTGTTCATTTCCTAGATGGCATTCTCACAAAAGACAGGAGCACTTCATGGATCTTGGGTTCATATTATAATTGGCTTTAAAAATGAATAAATATTGAGGATATAGCTGATAATTAAAGTTTTTACCAATGCCTTAATGGTGACCATGTAGCATTGGGTGAGGAGATGGAAGGAAAAAATAGCCCTCAGTCCACGAGAAAAGTAAAAATGTTGCACAGGTTTAATCACAGAACTGAGAGTTAGAACATCCCTATGCCTAAGCCTGGAAGAAACTATGATATTAGAGGTGTAATCTGTTTAGCATCTTAAGTAGCCTTCACACTTGACCAAGAATGTGTGTGCATGCAAACTTTGAGAAGATTCTATAGGAGTTACAGTTAAAAAGTCTCAGTAGGTGTTTTTTCTCACGATGACGATTAGATTTTAATTAGCACAAGAGCAGTCAAACTCCCAGAGCTCAATTTCTTACCAGCTTGGACAGTGGATGCTATTCATATCAACATGGTATTACTGGAAAACTGATTCCACATTGCAACTAAAATTAGCATTTTTAAAATCAGCAAGTAATCACCTATATTTATAGCACTCCCAGGGGATCTAGATATGCTTTGCAAAGCAAAACGTTGGCAAAACGTTGGCAATGTTTGCAAACATCCAAAACCCCAACAATCAACACGGGTTTTTATGCTTAAGTTGCAGGCTTTGTGTAAACTTTTAAAGTGTTCACTGCTTACCTCTGTAACCTGACAGCTGCTGTCTACATGGATTATGCCCCAGAATACAAAGACTGAGTCTTTTTGATTATAGCATGCATGCAATGTTCTATTTCAGTAGATGTTTATTTTTTGCAGAATTTCTCCAACGGTTTATGAGTGTTTTTTAAACATTCAGGTAGATACATAGACAGGGAAAGAATTGTAGGCTAATTTAGACTTGATTCAAAGAAGACCTTTAATGGTGGTCTAGCCCGGTCTTCAACTCAAAGCGTGGTAAACTACAGCAGGTTGCTTAGGATCATCTCTAATAGAGTTTGAAAATCTGATTTAGAGATTAATTACCTTCAAAACAAACAAACAAAAAAGTTTTCTTTTGTCTGGTCAGAATATCTGTGTTCCAGTTTCTCTCCATTGCCTCTCATTCTGTCATTGTTCATCACTATACACCCCTGACAGCAGTCTGGCTCTGTCTTCTCTCTATCCTCCCATTAAATAGATGAAAACAGCAAACGGGTCTACCTTCAATCTTCCTTTCTTTGGGCTGAACAGTATTCTTTCTGCCTCCCAGTGTGTGTCACATGCTTTGGTATGTCGACATCATGTTGGAGGCCCGCTGTTATCTCTCCAGTATCTCCACACCTTTCTTGCACTGAGGACAAATACTGAATGCAGTAAGCTACATAGTGTATCACAAGTGCAAGGCAGAGAAAAACTACTTCCCTGGACCTGCTAATACTGTCTGTACAATTGCTAATACAGGTCAACATGCAATTGGTCTTCATCTCTGTAAGGTCAGAGATTTGCCAGTTTGTTGTCCACCTGAGACCTTGGTTCCTTTTCTGTAAAGCTGCTTTCAGTATTTTTGGTGCCCAACCTGTACTGCTGCATTTCACAGGTGTCTTTGACGTACTTCCTGAGGTTCCTTCCTGCCCATTGCTCCAGGCTGTCAAAGTCCCTCTGAATAGCATGTCTGCCCTCCCATGTATTGTCTCCTCACTCCAACTTGGCATTGCTGGCAAACATTCCGAGAGAGGGCTCTGTCCCATCATCCCGATTGGTAATGAATATGTTGAATAGTATTAGCCATGTTGCAAGTAGCCAGCATGATTTGTACCCCTGGTGAAAACCCTTGACTCTGATAGTCCACTGTATAGTCTACTCTTACACTGTCTGTATCTCACCAATTTTGTTGTAAGAATATTATGGGAAACCGTATTGAAGGTGTTGCTGCAGTCAAGGTATAAAACATCCACTGTCCCCCTTTGTGCACTGAGCCTGTCCTCAACACGTAACTCAATCACATTGCCAAGAACAGAATTTGATTTGGGCAACCCTATGCTGCTTTTTCCCTGCCATATCCTTTCCCTCTGCCTTTGTGCACTGAGCCTGTCCTCAACACGTAACTCAATCACATTGCCAAGAACAGAATTTGATTTGGGCACCCCATTTCTTCTTTTTCCCTGCCATATCCTTTCCCTCTGTGTGCATGGAAATGAATTCCAGAGGGATTTGCTCCATAATGGAGACTCTCTTGCCAGGTCTTCAAAATACTGTGTCTTGTCTTTCTTGAAGATAATTGCAATGTTTGCCTTTTTTCACTCACTTGTGAATCATTTGATAGCCCTAATGAGCATCAGCCTAGCTCTAAGTAGGCATGGATAATTATATTTATGGATCTATCTGGAAGTTTACAGCCCTACTTTCTGCTGTGTGACAACTGGTAAGTTTGTTTCAGACAAAGAATCCTAGAACGATATGGCAAGAGACCTTAAAGATCATCTAGTTCCAACCTGTGATGGACTGCTAAATGCCAACATGAGGCACGATGCCTTAAATAATTCTTTTTGAACAAGTGCTGCTTTGTCCTGTTAACTGGGACTGCCTGGCTGTGGGGAGCAGCCCCTGCCCCATGACAGCTCCCCGCCCTGAAGGTGCCCGTTCCCCTGCCTCAGAGGAGGGGTAGAACCTGTTGCCAGGTGATCCCCCTCCCGGGTTTGGAGGTGTGTAACTGCGCATGTGCAGGCATCAGGGGTCACTTTGCGGTCGTGATAATGGAGGGGGCAAACCCCACGGGGTACCCCAGCTCCATTCAACTGTGCATATCCTAGGACCCCACACCCATTTCTGGAATTGTCCAGAAGGAGCAATTGCGCATGCTCAGCTGAGGATCCGAGCCCGATAAAGGGCAAGATCCCATCGTGTCTGAGGTCGGTGTACGCGTGACTCCCACCACCAGAGGAACCCGAGAGCGACATTGGTCCCTGCTGGGCACAGATGAGCCTCGCTGGAGACTGTTCCAAGGGTGGTGAGACGTTCTCTATCCTCTCATTTTTCCTCTTTCTTCCTTTTCTTTCTTCTCCTGTCTTCTCTGCTTTCCTACACCAGTGTTCTAGTTCATGCAAATGCCAAAATGTTGTTAAAATTGTTTGATTTTGCCTAAATATTTTACCTGATACCCACACTGGGTATTAATTAATTAAAATTAACCTCATCTAACCTTTAGATGCCTGCAGTGTACACTTCTAAATCTGAGCTAGTACAATATAGAGTTTTTACTTGTAAAATCTGTTTTTTGAGTTGGTGGAAAGGCACAGACACTTCTGGTGTGTTAACTCATCATACAGCAGAAATTGTTTAGGCTAGAAGACATATGACAATGTAATTTCCTGATGAAAATCAAGGTAAAGTGAATTATGAAGAATATATTGCCAAGCTTCATTTTGATCACCACATGAATATTGACTTAGGTTTATGAAAATTGTCAGAACATACAGACATAGTGGCAACAGGTACACAAGATGTCGTTTCCACATGTCTGGCAGTATTTTCAGAAACATCTAATTGCGTCAGTGTTTCTGATGGCCAAACTTTTACATTTCTGAAGAGAACTGGGTTGTGATATGGTGGCAAGCTTTAACAGTTTTTAAGATAAAACCCAATGACTTTCAAAGATGCTTGCATTCTATATAATATAAATATTTTTTAGTATTTCACTACCAGATAAACAAACTACGGTTCTAGCAGTAATTCTCAGGTATAATCCTGAATCATGTGGCTAGTTCTCACTCAGAAAAGAAAAATACCTCTGATGAATAACATGTTATGTTCTCTACACCAGCTTATTAGAGGATCTTTGAAGAGTCTAATGTCCACATTAACTTAACAGAGTTGCTGCTATGAGCATATGTGGTTTATAACAACTCTCCGAGGTATGTATTTATATGTGTCTATATAAACTCACATGCACACACACATATATATGTATTTATGCATATAGTGGTTAACTCGTCAAATGCTAGCTAATCATCAAAACCAAGCTACCGTTAATGTGGTGATAAGAATACCCTTTGGCAGGCTTAAAGAAAGAGTAAGAAACTTTAATTGACATGTACTGTGGGTTGTGGATTGATGTTTTTTTTTCATTTGATAGGTCCTTTGCTGGTCCTTTGCTAAGTGAAAATTTATAAAGCATTTATATATGTGTGTGCATAACACAGTATAATTACCTGGAGTAAAGACTTTGGTTAAGAAGAAGGAAGCACCTATAACTTAAGAAAAAGGATTTAAGAGATGTAATTATACCCAAATCAAGACAAAACCTTTTTTCCCATGCAGTTCAGAGTTCAGATTAAACCTAAATGACACAGAGAGATGATACAATAACAATGCATTTAGAATTTTGGTGTATTAGTTTGTGCTGAACTAAAACTGATTTTTAAAGACAAATTAGATTTTTTTTTTTTGTCATGTTGTCATTCTGTGAAGTGGATGTTTGTTAGATCCCTAAAATGTTTTCAAAGTAAACTTAACACCTTCAGAGGTTTTACTGTTGAGGGTTAAATACATGTATATAAAATGCACATGGTGCATTAACATCTATAACAGCCAAATACCCATCCAGCCACAATGGACAACTCCTCCTCAGCAGGACAGGGGAAGATAAGAGGATGAGAAAGTTGGTGGGTTCAGACAGAGACAGGGAATTCCTTACCAATTACTGTTGCAGGCAAAACAGACTTGAGGAAAATTCATTTATTGCAAATTAAAATAGATCAAGATCTTTGGAAACAGAAAGGCACACATTAAAACACCTGTCCTTTTCCTTCTGCCACGCTTAACTTTACTCCTTCACTGCAGACACCTCTACCTGCTCCTTCAAGTGGTGCAAGGGGGTAGGGGTTTTTAATCAGTACACAGCAGTTCCTCTCTACTGCTCCTTCCTTGTCACACTTTTCCTCTGTTCAAGCATGGGTCCTCCAAGGTTGTAGGAAATATTTGCTCCACTGTGGAACATCTCCTCTTCCTCCTTCTTTTCTGCCCTTGGTGTACCCTCTGTTCTTTCTCAAGCCTTTGGGGTTTTGTTGGTGTTTTTTTTTTCCTGTTGTGGGTTATTATTTCCCTTCCTCCTCCACCTGTTTGCCATTTTCTGCCCTTGTTAAAATGTGTTTTCACAGGTGTGTCACACACTTGTCTCCTGGGCTGAGCTGCAGCCAGTAGTGGGTTCATTACACAGCCAGCAGTGTCCAGTACACAGAAGCCCTAACTTTTCACAAAGGTCACTCCTGCAGCCCCCTACCACTACCAAAACTTTGCCACCTAAACCAAACACATACAGTCTGTAGGAACTTGCTTTTCTTCATCACTTTTGATGAATTCCTTAAAAGCAAGTTCATGGATCATTAAGGGCCCTTTCTCCACAGACAACGACTTCTCCTATCTTTGCAAACTGTTATTTCAGTTTAACAAACTGTATAAATTCTTGTTTACACTGATCAGGCTCAATGAAGCCTGGTGTAGAGGCATCTGATTCACCTTCACCTAACACCAACCCAAAGTGAAGAGCTCTAACCCATACTGACACAAGCTGATATATCCACATAGTGTAACGTTGGCTAAAGGTGTCGTGTTTGAAAGCAGGTTAGCCACCTTAATCTTATCACCTAGCTGCCTTAACCTAACCTTATCACTGTGTGTGGTGATAGAACTGCAAAATACTTTAAATGCCTTGGGTTTCATTTTGCTGTCTTGGGAGTAGTGGTGTACAGATACAATATAATGCATTCTTTAATTCAGTACAGGCTTCAAGATTACTTAGTGGTACATCTTTGTGCAACATGTTATCTTCATTCTAGACTATACTTGAATTTCTAGAGGAATCCTGCTTACACTGGCTGGTAGCTCAAGCATCTTCAATTCTTACCTTCACAATAAGTATTTCAATCAGTATTTTAAACATAGCATAGTGCAGTACAGTTGTGCTTATTATAAGAGCTGTGTTAATGATGATGTATTCAAATTAGGCATATGCACAGCCAAACATCTTTCCACTGCCAGATGTTTGCATTGCACTACTAGATGGGAAATAACAGAGAGAAAATTATGTAATCTGACGATTAAGATGAAAATGTCCAGAAGACTCAACTCTACCTGCTGAAAAACTCCTCTCATTCTTTGCTGTACTGACACAGTTGAAATGATACTTAGTAAAATTGAGAGGGGGCTGATGGCACTAATTTTCAGGGAGGGCTTTTAGAATCAATCCCCACTTGTACCGAATTAGGCCAAATCTATAGACATTGAGGACACATTGCACATGACATTTTCCCAAATGCATTTAAAATTAGGTTACCAAGGGGGAGGGGAGACTTGAATTTTCAAATAGTGTGACTCACTGCTCATGCATTGTATTAAATTCTACTGCTTCACTTGTCATGTTATGATTTTTTTATAGATAGATAAGAGCACTAAGAACACCTAAACAACAATTTAAAGCATTTATATAAAAACAAATTAATAAATATCTCAAGGTATGTCTTCAAACTTTCAGTGACTTGATACAGAAGGATACTATTAGAAAGCAAGTGATGTCTCGTGAAGACTTTTAGGAATATTGAGGAGAGAAAAAACCTGCAAAACCGAACACAAAAACTTCAGATAATACTTGTCTCTCCATCTTAGAAGTCATAGATCGGAAAAGTCTTGTAGTTTTCCAAGCAATTAACACTGAAGTCTCCCTGTTGTGTCTTCAGTGAAATAGTGTCTCTGGTTTTGCAGCAAAGATATGTGGTGTTCACGCAAAAGACTATTGGCCGTTGATTTCCAATGTTATTACTTGTCACTTTTGGCAGAAAATAGCCCATAAGTGAGTCAGTGGAGTAGAGTGACCATTATAAGCAAAAAAATAATCCAAAGGTGGATCTGTGGAGAAGCAAACCTGGGTGAAGGCAGAAATTATGTGGTCCAGGCAAGAACAGCATCTCTTTGTAAAACTGTATAAGGAAGAAAGTGTTAATAAAAAAATTTGCAGATCTGGCTACAGGTAAGCTTAGCAAGGAGGAAAGTGGACATGTGAAAGAGATGAGCAAACAGATACTGGGTGCTGCCTTGAGAATATGGAAAGGGCATATTCTACTGGTCATTTTGTGTTCCTTTGTATTCCTGTGACCTTTAAAGTCAAACTCTCTGCTGCATTTGATCACTTTCTGTTCAAAAAGGTAACAGGTTATCTGAGACGAATTCAATGAACCTTTGTAAGTTTTACTTTAAGCAATTCATCCCAATAATGTGGAACACAAAAGTGAGAAAGTTATTTTTTTTATCATAACAGATGAATTCTGTTTCCAGCCAATTTAGTTTCAGAAGGCAAAGAAAATCATAGTTTTGAATCAGGCTGAATTTCATCTATATTAAGAAACTCTTTGGTTTTCTTTTATGGGCAATGTTTGTTTGTTTGTTATTTACAGAACTGTCTCCATCAAGAAACAAAATATCCATTTACTTTGCTATTTGTTTTGAATTTCTTTAAGTTCCTGGATTTACCTTAGTTCAATGATGCTGCATGGGGTACATATGGTGCATTGTTGAGCTACAGCTGGTCACACAATCCTGTGTGTTACAAAGTGATCCAGAATTCCGGTGGGTGTTGTGCTTTGTCACCAACTCAGAGAAGATTACTTTTTAAAGGAGATGCATCACTGCTTTATTCACTGTTGACAGATGGAAGTTTCACATTTGCCAAAGGCAAACAATAAACCATTAGTTCAGTGAATCCCGAACTGTTTGTTTAAATTAAAAATTTAATAAAATAATTTTAGAAAAAGAGAGTAGAGAATCAAATAGAATTTATTTAGTTAGTTTCACAGCCTACATCTCTGCACAGACTGAGGAGAACAT
>NW_010410208.1:0-1085 GCF_000710305.1 Buceros rhinoceros silvestris | reverse complement strand
GAGATGTAGGCTGTGAAACTAACTAAATAAAGAAACAGAAAGGATGATTCTAACTTTGCTTTGCACAGCTGAAGTCAATAACTTTTTGGTTTTAGACAGGAAGTTTGACATAGTTGTAAATGCAAACGCAAAACAAGTAACATGCAATCAAGAGGGGAACAGAGGGTCCAATATTCCAGGGAGACATTCCTCATAGGGAAGTCTGCTGCCTCCCTGGGGCCTGGGTTAAGGACATCACTAGAAAACTTCCTACCCTGGTACAGCCATCAGGCTATTACCCATTATTGCTCTTCAGTGCAGGTGGAGAGGAAATTTCAACCAAGAGTGACCAAAAGAGACTTCAGGGCCTTAGGATGGATGATGAGGGAATTTGGAGCACTGGTTATTTCTAACTCTCTCCCTTCAGTTGCAGGCAGTGACATAGGAAGGAACAGACAGATCCTGTCTATTAATACATGGCTCTGTGGCCCACCAAAACATTGGGGTTTTCAATAACGGGATGGCCTACATGGCACCAGGCTTGCTGGTGTCAGATAAGATTCACCTTTCTCAAAGGGGGAAGAGGGTCTATTGATGGTTACAGGCTGGTCAAAAGGGCTAAGCAAGGGAGGAGGGGCAGAAGCATTGCCCTCTACATCAAGAAATGGAAAGTGGAGAGCTGTTCCTGAAGAGTAGCCACAAGCAGGTCAAAAGCTTATGGGTGAGAATTAAAGACCAATACAGCAAAGGGAACCTTGTGGTTGGTGTTTACTACAGACTGTTGATCAAGGGGAACCAGTTGAAAAAGGTTTCTCACTCCAGCTATAGGAGGCATCACACTTGCAGGGTCTCATCCTGCCGGTGGACCTCAATCACCCGACATCTTCTGGAAAGTAGCACACTGAGCTATGGGCAATCCAGGAGGCTCCTGGAATACATTGAGGATAAGCTAGGAAATAGACAACCCCACCAGAGGGGTTGTGATACTGGACCCGATGCACCAATGCAAGTGAGCTTTATCAATGATGTCAAGACTGAAGGCAGCCTGGGCTGCAGTGAGCACACACTGGTAGAGTTCATAGTTCTGAGAGGTATGGGTCAGGCAA
>NW_010410207.1:62954-63889 GCF_000710305.1 Buceros rhinoceros silvestris | reverse complement strand
TAAGGCACAATAACTGGTAAGATGACACAAGAAGCCACCACTACTTTTGAGAACAGCACGTTTGTTTTTCGAAGGGGTTTTCAAAGTGGTATCCAAGTCCCCATATGTATTTCCCCTTGCCTCACTGAGAAACTGGCAAATACCACACCAACTTCACAGAAAAATGAGCTAAGGCACAATAACTGGTAAGATGACACAAGCCACCACTACTTTTGAGAATCCTGGCTTTCTGTACCTAGCCAACTTGTTGCATATGTGCCTATCATCACAGAATCCTCTTCTTACTTTGGAGAATCTACCTCATCCCAAATGTCAGCATGACCTCTATAAAACTCTGGTCCAAGCCTCCAAACCAGCATGACCTGCAGAGATGCTGCACACTTTCCCAGAACACAGTGTACTCTGTGGCTGGACACTGCCCCTACGGGACTGACTGTTGTCCTGGAGTGCCCAATAAAATCTCGTTTTCCTTGTAACTCTGAAAACACTGTCACTTCCAGTATACACAACTGCTGTCAGAATCCCAAAGGCCCAACAAGGAAAACAAATAGCTGAAACACAGAGTGTAGTTACTTCCTAAATTTCTTGATTTTCACTACACACACCCTGAAAGACCAATGAATAAAATCTCTCCAGACATTCACAATACTGGCATCTCAGAACACAAGGTCCTAATGAATGAAATACACAATACCTTTTATAGCGGATCCTTTTCTGACCACTGGGAATACTTGCAGATACTTGGTACTGAAATATCACCATAGCACCCAAGGGTCTAGCAACTGGCCCCAGATAACGTTTCACAAGACCAGGACTCTAATTCCGAGACCCAGACTCAACTGTATGCCTGAGTCCTTGTGAAACGACTGTGATTCCTGCAAATACACCTAAATCTGAACCACTGAGGCTCAGCAAAACTCCTCAGCTGACTCAGC
>NW_010410207.1:61483-62760 GCF_000710305.1 Buceros rhinoceros silvestris | reverse complement strand
ATGCGCTGCCCCCATTTTCAAAGAGATTAGCTGACATCTAACCAGGGTTTGTCTGTGCGAGTTGCCCTGCTCTATACCTTTCTGATAAAAAGGCCTTTGTGAGGCTAGACCTCTCTGTGTATGCAAACCTGCCAAGGCATCAAGATTCTGCAAATCATCACAGCTTAAAAAAAAAGAAGATAGCAAAAGCACTCCTTTAATTACCCTGCAGGACAGCAATTAATGGAACATGTGGAATCCTTTCAGCCAACTCTCAGCTTTGGCTTTCAGTCTTTCTGTGGTGCTTTTATGTTTCTTGGGAACCCTCCTGTGGTTTTCTAAGTGTAACAGATGAATCATTTATCTGCTCCTTTACTAACTTGCCCACATACAGACGTTCTTCAAGATGACAGAAGTTTTATTCTTCTGTTACTTGCATTGGATTTACACTGTGCTGATGTAAGGAGAGCCTCTCCCAGTGTACAAGGGGCTGCCCAGACAGCAGAAAAGTCGTGAAGATCGAGGCCTTTCATGACTTCAGGGACACTTGTCCTCACCCAAGCTAGTAAAAAGTCACTTTGGATACCAAATGCACTGAGATTAAGAAAGCTGACAGATGCTCTAACACCTTTTTGGCCTAGAAGAGGTTTTAACCGAGGCCTACGAAAACGTGCCAGGCAGGCTGTTAGCAGAGAGTAGGCAAGCTTCGGAAACAGCCAGAGGTTTGGCATGGGCCTCTCTGAAAACCACATTCCTTTCCAATGCCATTCACAGAAGGATTTGAGATCACAAGCGTGGAAATGCACCGCACTGACTGTACCTGAGGAGAGGTAGGGTGTTCACAGTAACTCCAAGAGAGCTGGAAAAAAGTATGGTGATTGGCCTCATAGAGCAGATACCCATCAGTGGTGACAGAGTATCACTGATATTGCCTTGGAGCAAGAGAATCAGTTGAAAGACCACCTAAAGTTCTCTCTAGCCCCAATTTTCTAAGCTTTTACAACAAAACACTGGGATCTAAGACCCCAGCAAAGAAGGAGATAAAAAGAAATACCCTGTTTATTTGGCATCTGCTCTTTGTTCAGCAAACCATTGCTTCCCCAGATGACAGCACATTAATAAATCCTCTCCATCTAACCTGACATGAGGAGTGGCTTAATTAACTGGAGCAGAGGAAGCAGGGTATCAGCTACAGTTCACTCTACTTTGATATGCTAACAGCCACATTCCAGAGAGCTTCTCCCGCACACTCCCCAGTGACAGCAGCCCAGGCTGCTGCTGAATGCAGAGTCAAACAG
>NW_010410207.1:60426-61196 GCF_000710305.1 Buceros rhinoceros silvestris | reverse complement strand
GCTTCTCTAGTTAAATATGAAGTTTTGGATATCTTGTCCAAATCAAACCACCATTCCCAAACGTAGATTCTCAACCCCCGGCAGCTAATGCACCATCTGTTTACAGACATCATTGTACAGTGCTGAAAGTCTCCATGCTCATGCACACACATGCAAATAACAGTCTTAATTACTCCAAGAAAGATCTATTAGAACAGCTGCACTCCTGCGAGGAGGAAAGGCAGGGGAAGAGCTAACAGGTGGATCTGAGCAAAGGACTCCAGTTGGGGAGGGACCGATGGACTGGCTGAGTCAACACACAATGCTGGGAAGTATACAGAAACCCGGCATAATTCAAATCTACTGAAGAAGAAAGACAGATGGGAAGAGATTAGGGAATGAGAAGAGACAGGGACAGAACTGTAGCAAATGGAGATAATATGGGTTTTCCAGAAGTCTTCAGGAAACATGACTTTGATCTCATAAGCAGCAGGGAGTCGCTTTTGTGGGAGGCATGGGTCAAGGAGGGCAGGAGATAAGATCAGAAGGGAAGATGAGCTCTCTGAGAACTTCTGTACTTACTGCTGCAGAAAAAAAAAGGATCTATAGCCCTAGGTCGTATGTCTTTGGCATCATGGGTTCACTTGAGGAAAGGTAGGAGCTACACTGCAACAAGGTCTGATCAGGACATGGAAGTACTCAGGCAGGGAAGTTAGTGTGGGCAAAAAAAGGGCACTTGGCGTAAGCACAGGACAGCTGTTAGAACTGTTATAACAACAAGCAGGAAATCA
>NW_010410207.1:57739-60293 GCF_000710305.1 Buceros rhinoceros silvestris | reverse complement strand
GAAAGAGACAGGCACAGGGGACAAGGTTGTTCAAGGGTATCTTACACCAAAAAGGAATCAGATCTAGCAGAAGTCAGGAGAGATCTGATGCTTTTGAAAGATTGCACAAACATGTGACTGCAAACTCAACGGAAACCTCATCAACAACTGTGAAACCAGACTAAATCAGGATTTGGATTCTGGCCCTGGTCATCTCAGCCTGGGGCTCAAAGGCATTTGGATTTGAATGTCTTCAGTTGGCCTCACTTTAAGTGGATGTAGACTGCACAGCAGAGGTGAACCTCATGGTCCTTTTGAAAGATTGCACAAACATGTGACTGCAAACTCAACGGAAACCTCATCAACAACTGTGAAACCAGACTAAATCAGGATTTGGATTCTGGCCCTGGTCATCTCAGCCTGGGGCTCAAAGGCATTTGGATTTGAATGTCTTCAGTTGGCCTCACTTTAAGTGGATGTAGACTGCACAGCAGAGGTGAACCTCATGGTCCTTTCTACAAACCATCATAGAATTAACCAGGATCCTCCCTTCTCACGTGCATGCAAATACTGTCAAGATAATAAGCAAAAGACAGGCAATCTGCCAAAGCTTGACAAGAGGAGAAAGCTCTATCTGTTCCTTCTCTAAACAGCCCTTATGAACCTCACCCTTCACTTTCTCAGATGTTATTAGAAATCCAAATTATTTCAACATTTCAATATTTTCATTTTGAGTTGTCCTATTCGGTGGAATAGGCCTGAACGCAAGAATTGCTTCAGTGTCCCCTAAACTGCATCTTTCAGGAAATACACTACTGTCTTATGTTAGTCCTGAGAACAGGATGGTTTCCCATTTGAAGGTTATAATCTTCCAAGAGATGGGAAAAAAACAACCCTGGCATTGGCTGCAATAACTGCAGCTTTGCAAATCATGTAGGGTGCCAAAACCAGCTTTGAGGCTATTTTCATCTTGCTTTTGCAGATGAGTTCAGTGACTTGCAGTTTTGAAACTGCCAGTTTGTCCTTGCAACTCATCTGAGCCATCTGCTTCAACAGAGGGCCCGAGTTCAGAGAGAATGAAGCAGAATGAAGAAAGAGATCAAACCAGACTTTTTAATGAGACTGCTAAACAAAGAGGAACATGGAGTTTAGCAGCAGGGATCCTGGAGCCTACAAATTCCTTAGTATCTCCCTTCCAGAATGAAGAGACAAGGTCAGATTTGGCAATAAATCTGAAAAAATATTTGGAGCCAAACAGTATCTGCTTTAAGAGCTAACAGTCAGGGTCTAGCATTCAGTTCCAGTTCTTCCTTCTTGTAATTGCAAACACTAAGAAACTCATGAAGCTATTCAAATAAATTAAAAGATCATTTTAACAGTTTCAGGAGATTTTCTGAGCCATGCCTATCTCAGCCTGCCGAGGATTTGGTCAGGTGTGGGTTCATGAGGAAGGACCAGTCCTGCAACGGTTAAACAACATTCAACCCTGTCTCATGCACAATGTTTCAGTGTTTGGAGCATTTTGGTGCAGTCTGCAGAATGGGACAGTCTGGGGATGGCTGAACACCTGTGCTGCTGATGAATGACATTCTTCCACGGCTCTCCATTACATTCTTTCCGTGTTCTTAAAGAATGACTAAGCAATTGTTACTCTCAAAAAGTGAATGAAACTATATTTTTGAAACATGTTAATATTTAAAGTGTATTTTACTTTTAGGCGCTGTATGCGTCTCAAGCTGTTCTCCTGGCAAGACAAAAGCAGCTCAGGCGACTAGCAGAGCAGGCCAGCAGAACAGGATGATTCACAGTAATCAAACTTCAAACAGATGCTTTTCCAAACTGCTTCTGTGATACTTCTCAATTACAGCTCCTACATCCTGACTTACAGGGCTGTCTAAGCTCCTGGCTTCACTTTGTCAAGCTGCCAGCCAACACATGCACTGATAAACTTATTTAGCAATTCTCGGTTCAGCCCTTCTGTTTTAATTCTTTGTTGAGTGCTGACTTAACCTCACAGTCCGCCTGACTTGAGAGAACTGTCAAACCTGGTGCTTGTGCCTGATAGCATTCATAGGATTGAGCTACTCTGCTGAAGCCAGAACCTGAGTTTAAAAGCTTGTATCATGCAAGAGAATGAAGCTGGTCCCTAAAGCCTCAGCACTGGCTACTGCCTCTCCTGCCAAGAGTAGGAGTGAAAAAGATCCTTCCGTGTCGGCGGGCAGGAAGGGGAAACTAAGGCAGTGCCATGGCTCTGCTGCTCTCCTTACACAGTACCACAGTCAGCACATTTGTTTTGGCAGAGCATGATAGTATGGTGGAAGGGGCAGTGACAATAAAAAAATCCACCTAAACTTACTACAAAATTAATGGCTTGATTTCCCTTACATTTCCCCTTCCACTTGGGGTTTCGCACGTAAATGTGGGTGACACAATCTTTCCCTCAGCCACAAGATCAAAGGGAGAGGGCTTTCTTCTCTACTCAGTCTCCTGGTTTTCAGAAAACTTCCAAAAGCCTAATATTTCTGACATCCATATGCTCAAATACGACTCAGACTAGCCAATAGGTTAAAAAAGC
>NW_010410207.1:53783-57636 GCF_000710305.1 Buceros rhinoceros silvestris | reverse complement strand
GGGAAAGACTGTCCTTGGGGTAGACAGACATAAGCCCAAACTATGCACCCACTCACCACATCAGGTTAGAATGACTATTATCCCAAAGGGCTCTCCCCTGGCTTCCCCAGCAGAGCTGTCTGTTCTGCCTTCCACCCTGCCCTAAGGGAAGGACCTGCACAGTCCTTCACACAGGCATAAACACATCACAGCACCAGCCTGACAGAAGAGAAGCAATAGCTGATTTCAGAGGTAATACAGCTGGAGGGATTTTTAATATCTTCTGAATCTGCTTGCTTTCATACCTCTCTCTCTCTCAATTACTCGAAAATAAAATGTCACCTTTAAAGCGACACAAGATAGAGAGAAATTTCCACTAAGAAAAAGAACAGCATGAGCTTTTATCACAGTTAATAAAAAGAAAATGCTCATGTTCGAACTCGAGCTCCTGTGAAAAAAAAAACAAACAACACAAGTTTGGGTGAATACTGCTGAGCTCCTTGCGATGACTGACAGGAGCCAGAAGAGACCCTGGTGCCTCACAGACACAAGTCAAGGCACAGTCCCAGTCCTGAGGCCTTTGGAGACTGAATTCAGAAATGACAGCACGCGAGGCTGATGGGGGGGACTGCACCTGCAGCCAGCACTAACGACACTTCCTGTCACAGTGTCCTGCAGAAGCCAGCGGGGCATTTTCATGCACGTGTGTTCATGTTACTTCTCTGGATCTTTGTGCTAAAGTGTCAGGACCAACAAGGGGAGAACTGCTCCTTCTCACCACACATGCTTCTACATAAAAGAGCCCTGGAAAGGGCTGAAGCTCCTGTATACGCTGCCTGTGTGACATTTCCAGTTCTGAATTGATCTGTGTGTCCCTGATTGAAAACAGGGTAGGGGTTTTTTTGTAAGGGTTTCTCAGCTGTCAAGCCCCACTCAGCAAGTGGCTCATGGAGCGAATTCGCAATGCTAAGAGTTGTACTTCCCAGCTACACAGGTAGGATGTTTTTGCACAAGCTCACTTTGGTGCTCAGTGACCATGGCCTCCTGTCATCTGCCACGTAATGAGATTCATTTCCCAACAAAGCCACCTGATTAGTCGCCAGTTAATCATCGGAGCAATGACAGCATAAACAGCTTCTATGGCATTCATGGAAAACAAGCTGAATATGTATTACATCCCATCTAATTGTACCAGCCTCCCATGAGCTCCATCAAAACCTTACTGAAATCAATATATCCCTGGATTTGCAGGAGGCGCATTAAGACATTCCTGGCTTCTTCTACTTAGTTCCGACTCCCAGAAGCCTGGTTTTTGTCTTTTTTACTTCAGTGTAAAGCCAAAAAGCTTTATTTCCTTCAGTGTTCAGACCATGTTGTGGCTCAGACACTGGTGCGTGAGTGGATGTTCTACATCTGATGTGAACACGAGTCTAAAGGTTTCTTAAACAGAGATAAAATAAAAGTTCTAAATACAAATCTAACTTCACTCTTTTTACTTTTCTCACTTTGCAACCAATGAAGTCTAATTACACTGATGGACTCATTTTAGAGCAGCAGTTTAACTTTCCAATAAACAAAAACATCCACACAGTTTCTTAACTTACTAGCCAGTCTTCTTATAAATAACTGCAGTGTTTACTCTGTCTACTACAGCACAAATATTGCTGCACATGCTGGAGCTTGATGGATGACATTATTAAAACCAACAAGCAGATCCTCAGCAGAACATTACTGTGTACCCAGCAGTCTAATTATGGTCAGGCAGAGCCTTAATGCAAACAGATCAAGCAAAATGGCAACACAAAAATGCATGACACGACTACACAAAACCAACAAATATCTTCAACCTGCTGACTGCTCAGGACCACTAACCAAAGTAGACATACAAGGCTAATTGCAAGCTAAGCAAACACAGAAATCCTCAGCATTCTACAAATCATGCTGAAAGAATACAGAAGGAGAAATATGTTTGAGGGGTTGAGTTTAGGATTTTTTTTTATTATTTTAGTAAGTCCAACATAATTCTACCAGGTGATCTAACAGATTAAGAGGCTTGTCAGACTAATTCAGACAAACAGATTATAGGTTTCTGAACCTAAAATTTCGAAGTCTATATAGCAGAACCCCTGTGACCAAATAAAATTCCAGTGTTTCAAAGGACAGTTTATACATACGCACAAAATCTGCAAGACAGCTGAGAAGCCAAAAGATCCTACAAAATATAAATCCTTCACTGTATACCAGAACTGGTGATTATTGATGCCTCCTCCCTCCCTAGGATGTGCAAAAACGCAAAATCTTATTTTTGACCTCGCTGGCCTGTCCATTGCTCGGAAGACCAGAGGCAGCCTTTATTCCCTCCAGTATCTCACTACAAGTTTTGAATTGGCAGAAATATAAAGCATCTCTTATCAGTACTTTTCCTACTTGAGGCCACTGAAACCAATCATTTCTTCTGTTCCACGACCCCAAACATCAGAAACTAACTACTGCAATGAAACACCATTGTAAGTGTTTAGGGAAAGCTAGGAATGTGAAGCCCATTGCATCTCCCCCTTCTCCTTGTCTGTTCTGGCAGGAAGAGTCTCCAAGAATTCCAACAAGTCACTGAGGCATGATCTTGCTTCCTCTCCTAGAAACCATGTTGGCTTTATTTTATCTCTTTTTATCTGCTAGGCTTGTTTGCTCACCTCTACCCATTTAAACTCTCCCAAGAAAGGAGGTCAAAAGAATTGTTCTGGATATTAAACAGAGAAATGTGAATTTGCTGATTCAGCAGGCCAATCCTTAGCTGAGCATTATCTCCACACCAGATGTTTTAAGAAGAGGCCAAAAGATGACCAAAATTACTCCAAAGACATAAATTCTGAGCAAATTATAAAGTTACCATGTTTTCTTTGAACACAGTCTCCTGTGGAGGAAAGGAATCAGTTGGGACGGCCGACACGACTGCTGCCTCTTTTCTGCATCATCCCTCTCCCAAGCTGGCTGTCAGGGAGCAGCTAAGGCAGGTGCTGCTCCAAAAGGGAAGGGTAGCTGAAGGTAGAGCAGTGGCCTCACTGACTAAGGCGCACTCCCCACTGCAACCCCAGCCAGATGAGTGGGGAGGTCCTTAGCAGAGCTTTCTTGAAACACTTTCCACAAAGCTAGACACCTGAAGCACTACCTAAGTTGGCCCAGGCAACCAAATTCGCAGGTGGGCTGGGGAAGCACTCAGCGCCCTGACATTCGCCATCCCAATGCATCCTGTATCCCCCCCAAACCGCCACGTTCACAATCCTCCACGTTAATGCAAAATCATAGGGTAAACCATCTTAGTCTTCTGTAACTGCTTCATTCTCTTAACTTCCTAGGTGCTTCTCCAAATGTCCTCCACTTCGGAAAGCAACAACTACTGAAGGAAGTTTAGCTCTTTGATCATTCACTTTCTATCATCTGCCATTTAACAAACCACAGGATTCAGCATTGACATACAGGATCCTTGTCCAACAGACAAATATATAGGATTAAAAAGAGCATGCTGAAATGTACCACATTTTTATTTACATGGCAAGATTTCTCAGGTGTAGGGTATCCAGATAAATTTGCATTTAAAGTTTAAATTCACTTCCGCCATAGGCAACAGGCATTTTTACCACTTCTAACAGTCTAGCTGAGATCCTCAAGTAGGGGAAATTTACTCACTTTTTCATTTACAGCTATAGCACAGAACAGTCACAGCTGATCAGCTTGGAGTCAGGAAACTGTTATAAGTGATATAATTGTAATTAGTTCATTGCATTATAACCATTACTCAAGCGTGGGACAGAACCTCTAAAAATAAGACAGTATTTTTAGATGCTTAAATACAGCTGCAAGCACAGATCATGAAGTA
>NW_010410207.1:48514-53737 GCF_000710305.1 Buceros rhinoceros silvestris | reverse complement strand
CCGTGAAGACAGCGCAAATCTATGAAGTGGGCTGTCCCTGTAAGATACTGATTTTGTCAGCAAAGTGGAGATGCTTCTCTGCAACACGCGATGGCAAACCATGGTCTGTGCATTCTTGGGTGAGCTCAAAACTTCATCACCTCTCCCACAGGACCTGCCATTAACATCTACAGCCATGAAGTAGCTGGTGCTGGATCATAGCTGGAGCACGCTTCCTACTGCATTTTCAGCATGCTGGTAAACACCAGGAATGTTTTCTGTGGTGCAGAGTCCTGTTATTTGCCCTATTCCTCTTCACATTAGGTGTAGCACAATCCCAACTGAAAGGTTAGGAGCTTCTGCTGAGGCAGCAGGGGCATTGTTAAACAAAACCCAGCAGCATTCCAAGGACGTTAAACTGACTTTGAATCTCTTGAGGGCACTTGGTGTAGCAAAATCCTTCCAGGACCAGACACCCTGCAACCCAGGCTAGGTATTACATTAAGTTGTGTCACCAGATGGTTAACCAAAGTTTAAAATGAAAATCAGTACAGGTCAAGCTTCCTTCTTGAGGGCGGGAGGTAGAAGTTTTATGTACACTACCCAGCACTGTTTTTTCTTGGTTATCACCAGTAAAATCTCATCTCTACATTACTTAAATGCTCTCAAAATTGCAGTTAGTCTTGGCAGCTGCAAGACAAAAGAAATATAGAAGTACAGTAGGCAACTGTCCTTCATTTCCTTCCTTCACTCCTACATATCCTGTGTGCAACTGGAATGCTTCTATTTGATTATCCAGTGGAGCAAATGCTACAATGAAGGCAATCATGCCTTATTACCCTACATGTCTGTAGCCTATTGCACAGCTATGTACAGATGTTTTTACACAGCTTGGCTTTTTAGCTACAGGGTCCATAAAACAATAGAAACTATCTGAAATGTTTTCAAGCCAGCAAAGGATAAAGGCACTGTAAAGCAGTCAACTGGATAAAAGCCATCTATGTCTGACAAGAGGAGAAGAAAAACCTCAGAGGTTTCTCAATTATAACTGCGTCAGCTTTCTTAAACAATATGTGGCTGCAGTCTGCAGCAAACTGACCAGGCTGGAACATGTAAACAGAGGTAGAAAGAAAGACCCAGGCAGTGGAAAGAAGAAACACAAACCTCTGGCCCGTTGAAGGGTTGAATCATTATTTTACTGACCTGAAGAAATGGCTGCTGCCCAAAGAAGCTAAGCTTCCACTGGGAAGGCTGGAGAAGAGGTAGCATTGCCTCCAACTGAGCGGCCTGGACTGAGACTCAAGAGCTGTGGCTTAGCCCCCAGCCAGCTCTGTCCTTTGGCATGTTCCTTCACATCTCTAGGCTTCATTTCCTCACTCAGTACAACGGGGATAAGAGTTCTGATCTCTTTGGTAAATAGATTTGAATTTTACTGAGGAAAAGCCCTATTTACAAATTCATTTCCTTCTCTCAAGAAATTCTTCATTACAAATAAAATGCAAAACCCCCTCAATGTATTGTTTAACATCATAGATCTGTCAGAGAGGCACCGTGAAAGAACGGGTAAGGCACTGAACTGGAAGTCAGGCTGTGCAAAAACTGTTCCTTGCTCTTGGATAAGCAAGAATGAGCAAACACTCTTACGAGTCCCATGTTTTTCCCTGTCCACCTGGTCTGAAGCATGTCATATCAGAAAAGCCTGCTTTCTGCTGCAGAGAACCAGAGGTTGGCATTTCCAGCACAGGCAATAGGAAGCGATGGATTATTTACAGCACACTAACAGCAGGTTTGACATTGTAGAAAACAAACATTAGTTCTCTTTCCACAGTCTTATATTATAAATGAGAAAGGAGGCAGCAGGATGAGCTATGAAAGCAGAAGAGATGCTTTGATTTGGTTTATGTTCGTTCTTGCAAGGATCCCCCAGAGAAACAAATCCTCAGCAAGGGAAAGTGATGGAGCTGGGGTGTGAAGCTGGTGAAGCAGTGCAGAACGCGTGTAAAATCTGCAATCTGCAAGTCACCACTTACACAGATGAGGTGAGAGGCAGAGCAGAAATACTATAAATCTCAGACAGAAATGGCCTGTCCACAGACCTGATATAATGAGATTGTTCTCCTCGTGCCTGCCTCAAAGGCTTCTCAGCTTCACACACACAGTAGCAAGGAGCAGTTCCAGAGCTTTTCCTGACAGTTGTTTGGCAGCGTGTGCTTAGTTGGACATCAATTAGGCTTCTGCCTTCAGCTTGTCTGTTTGCAAACACAATCACTTTCAGAGATAAACAGCAGAGATTTCTTTAAATCGTGATTCAGTGGTATTTAGCCATAAGCAAGGCCTTAGTTCCTGGGCAGCATGCCACAAATCATCTCTAATTTAGAAAATAATCAAGGCAGAAAACCATTTAGGAGGTAAAACTGTAATTCAGAAGTTCTGGCATAGTACATTCAGATGAACCAAAAGAACTGCCTGTCACACGGAAGAAAAAGAAATATCAAAAAATTCTGATTCTGATTGTTTTTTACTCCATGCTAGCACGAAAACATACTGAATTCCTTCCGAGAAACACTGTCACATGAATTAATTGGAACTGTTAGTTAAAAGAGTAATAACGGAGTCCTTTTCCCCACAAAGCCCAGATGTAGGAAGGAGGGTGAGGGGTAAAAGATGGGTAAGGGAACATCTTATGCAGGTATCTGGCCTTTAAGCTAGGAGACTGAAATTCCCAGGTGCTTTGTGTACATGTCTATATAATTTCACGCAGACATCAATGGTCCTGGACTGGAATGCAGTACATGTTTGCACCCGTACCAGTCAAACAGCACAAAGATTTAGCGCTTAAAGTGAGTTATGACACAGAGCTGAACTGAAAGAATAAAGTCAGAGTATCAAAATAAACACCAGTAAAGTCATGGCAAATATGTTTCCTCATGACACACTCCTTTAAATGAAGGCAGCAGAAAGGAGCTTAGTTACTCACCGGTTTGACATCAGGCTGGGATTTGGTTCGGAGCCCTACGTGCCTGATGGGAAAACTCCATAACAAAACTCTTGTAGCCAGTGAGTTTTCTGGAGGTATCTTTCATTCACATAGTAATCAGTACCCACCTTGTACAACGACGAGATGTGATGGCCTGAGGATATTTACTAGAAATACACTGCCTGGTCAAGCAATACTGTGGTTCCTTTCCACAGCACTTTAGACAGTTGTTCTCTTGTATTTATGAAAACACATTACCATGAACTATTAATAAAACCATGGGAGAAGGTGAAGTTTTTAAGCTAAGACAAGCTTAAATGTCCTGCACCAACTTTGGGGTGAGTCGCAACAAGGAAGACAAAAGCTCTGGCATAAAGCCTGACTGGAGGGTTTGCGTGAGCTCAAGAAAAGCAAGATTTAAGCTCAGCGAAGACAGGCTAACAAACAAAAGCAGGGTGGTAAGCTGATGAGAAGATTTTGGACACGCTGCCTTGCAGTTGACGGAGTATGTATGCATTTCAGCAAGCCAGCTCAAATAGCTACGAGCATTAATTACCAATAGCAGTTTGATGGTGGAGGAAATGAAAGGCCAGGTACTGAGCAGGAAGTGTGTTTTTCCTCCCCACTGACAGTGTTTAGCTCCAAATTACCAAGGACGAGCTTGCTTCAAACATGCACCACCACTGTGAGGCCTATTGTTTTATCTTGTGGGATGGGTGCATACTAAGAAGACAGACAGACAGATAAGTAATTGGAAAATAGAAGTGCTCAAAACACATTTTGGGGCTACAAAAGGAGAATGATGTATGGAGGAAAATTAATAAGGAACTGCTGGAGGTTTACAAAGAACAAAGTGTAGTAAACGTAAGGAAATTCCGTGACCTCAGTGGGCAAGCCATGCGGTTAGTGTGATGGAAGACAGACCATCCTGGTCTCTCCGGGGAGAGGAGTCTCTTGGTGTCCAGGCCCAGCTGAACAAAGAGATGGTGAAGGAACAAAATTGAGCAAGAGCTTCTAAGAGCTCCAAACTACCACCAAGAGACCCTTGGCAAAAAAAAAGCACAGGAAGAGGGTTAATCACGAGAGCAACTGAGGGTCTGTGATACTTCAGAGCTAAGGCCTGGAAACACACAGAAGAGGGAATAATGACAGACATACAGAGAACCTGTCACTAACCTTCCCTCCGCTAAACACTTTCACTTAATTACACAAGTTATGCAGGAATAACAGAGAGAAGATGAAGAAAAAAGTTGAGATAACTAGGAATTCAGTCCATACCACTCACAGATTAATAAAATTTAAGAACAGAACAGACTGATCAGTCACCACTTTTCTACAAAAAAACCTAAGGACAGTACCTTGCATTTGGCTACTGCATCTCTTCCAGAAAGTTATTTTTCAGCTAAGGAGACCAAGAATTGTCCACTGCAATGACTAAAGACAAACTTAAACAGCTCCGAAACAAACCCAAAGGCAAATGAAATTCAAATGCTCTAATTCCATAACAATAAAACCAGAAAATAAGCCTCTATGAAATAATATCAGCACTTCACTCAACCATCTCCACTGCACACATTTTAAGTTTTCCCATAAATCAATGTGAAAGTTGATGTATTCAACAATAAATAAGTAGTCTGTTGAAACTGGTGTGACCAACTTTCTTGGTTTTTTGCAGACTGGATGGACAGGAACAGATTGTGGATATAATGCCTTTGTATTTTCTGTTTTATTTGTCTTTCCAAAATTAGACCGGTCAACTTCACTGTGGTTTCTACTCAGTTTTGTTTTCTGGCTCTCTCATACTATTGTTTCTTTGCAAGATTTTAAAATATTTTAGTGATTTTGAATGCTCAAATTGCTTAATAGCCATGTCAGCTGATTTTCAGAAAGTAGAAAGGACCACCTTCAGGACATCAGGCTTTCCAAAGATATCTTAGGTACCCCCAACCAACTAGTCTCTCTAGAAAAAACCCCAGCCAGTGTTTTGACAGGGACTCAAAGGAGGGTTGCATGTCTCAGACAACGTACAAGAACGGGACCAGCATCCTGCCCCCACCGCAATCACTAACAAGCCCCTCAGTGAGCCCAGCGTTAGCAGGATTTTCCTCTGGTCCTTAGCCATGAGCCTGTGAACAGCTCTGCACGTGTGAAGCAGCCAGGCTGAAGCCGTGTCCCTGACACCAGAAAGAAGGAAAAGTGCACACAGGACACTGAAGAGAGGAAGAAGGAGGGTTACGACAGCATGAATCTCTGATTACTGGACGGAT
>NW_010410207.1:31676-48425 GCF_000710305.1 Buceros rhinoceros silvestris | reverse complement strand
TCATCCCAGTGCTCGTATTAAAGTTTATGCAATCTTATACTAGACTCACTTGGCACACAAATTTTTAATGGGAATTTGGGAGAGGAGAGATTGCTAGCTGGTGAAAAGGAATTGGAAGGCCACTGTGGGTGGGGTGGGAGATGGTAGTGATAGCCCAATAGCACAGTTCTGCACCGTCTCGATGCATTTATTCCCTAGCAACCCAAAGGCAGGGGAAAAAGTCTTCCAACATGCCGTACCATGGCTCCCGCTGGCTTCGGCAAGCCAGCAGCTGAGTCTCCACCAGGCAGCCACAAGTGACCACAAATCTGCAATGCTGCGAGACCCCTTTCTTTCCCAAACACCAAATCAGCTGGACAGTGTTTCTTCAGGGGACATTTTAACCTACAGCAAGATCATTTTAATGCATTAGTGTGTGTTTGATTTTGGTCCGAAGAACAGTCCCAGCAAGGCTTTTGCTAGAGCCAGGCACTGCTGCTTTAATGAATTGTTTTAAGCAGCAGGTATTTCTATTTATTCTGGCATCAAATAAAAACCCGCCCTGGAATATACAGAAACATTCAACACGAACCACTATGGAAAATGTTTTTAATGTGAGAATTCCTTTTCTTTTCCACTCACAGCAACCCAACTAGTCTTTTCTCTTTCCTTAGGGATTAATTCTCTGTTGTGACACTGTTGGGGGACTGGAATGAGTATTACACAGGGCGGAGGGTTTAAGTGAACAGTACACTGTAGGGGCAGGACTGACCTGAACTGTTACTTTCTGTGGACAGGAGGCCACCCCACTGGGCAAGCAAACATCCAAGGAAAGGTACGAGCGTACAGTCCTCTGATCACGTGGTTTACTTGGAATAAAAAGAGGATCAAGTCTACTTGAAGGCATAGACCAAACATCTCATTTGCAAAACACAAGCATATTTTGAAACACTTTACTGTGATAAACTCACAAGACGAAAGCAGGGTGTAGCTGCAAAGGGAAGGAAAATGGCTAATAGCATCAGAACTGTGGCTCTCTGTGGCAGCACTTGTCACCCATAGCTCTCTACACACCTCTGGAAGAAGGAAAGCGCTAAGTTATGAACACAGCAGAAGGATGGCACCTGCGCAGTCACCCAGCCGTGCGGTGGCAAAACCAAACCCCCATTTCCCCATTCGCATATCAGTGTTTGGAAGACTCAAGAAAAACCACATAAATTGTGGAAGAACTTACAATCTTCAGGACTCTCAGGAAGTTATCCTGGAGCACTTTAATTAAAGCCAGCCAGGAGATGGGAATGTTTTTCAAAAAACACTGATTCACTTGTGGAAACAGTCTGGAAAACTGTGTTTCTCCATCACCTCCATTCTGATGCTCGGTTTTCTCCAGGCAGCTATTCCTTCAACTAAACCTGCCCATCTGCAGCATACACACTATACTCTGCTTTCTTTTCCCTGACATCAAGCCACAGAAAAGCACACGTGACTGCAGCAGAGGTAAAGACATTTTTAACCAGGGCAATTTAAGGATATTTAAGACACATTCTCATTTTCCATTTCCCAATTCCACACTGCCCCCATTTTTATTATTAGCTGAATACAGGGAAGCTTCAGCTTGGATCTGGGGTAACATGTACACTGAGGAATCAAGGCCAAGCTTTGCCTTGAAATATGCAGGATCATTCCTAACTAACCGTAAAGCTGCTTATTTGGCACTAGCAGTGGAAATATTGAACGAAAGGGGCATTCTCAATCTGCTTATGTCACAGAAAGGTTGGATTCTGACAACGCGCAAGGCTCCAAGCTGCAGCCTGATATTAATAGCTAGACATTAAACTCTCAATTTGGCTGGCTTAAAGGCAGCTCAATTGGAGCACAGATTTTTCTGCAGGAAACGGCAGATTTGGTTAGAGTCACATCACGAGAGATGAGTTTGAAGCAGCAGCAGCAGCTTGCAAACTTTTTGCCCGGTGTGTGACAAGGCTGTGCAGCACAAAGCAAACCTTCTCTGCTCAAACCCCACAGCGTGTCAGAGGTCTTGCAACAGAGGCTGCTGGAACATGACTGTTGTAAACGTAGGGCACGCAGGCACATCGTCTCTCTCCTGACCACCTCCTTTCGAATTCATTTGTTGTCAGGGCTGATTTACACAGCCAGGAGGGGCAGGGAGCATTAAAAAACTGTTTCTTAAACAAACGTGGTTCTGTTTCTTGACGCAGCCAATGGGGTACCACCCCACAAAGACATACCTACATATTTTCGCCATTTTTGAGCTTGTTTCAGCCATTATGTAACCTTCCACACTACCTTGGCAGCTGGGCCAAGAAAATTTGAACCAAGTCCCCAGAGCAACTGGTTTCAGTGAGGGGCCCCTGCCAGAACACAAATACAAACCTCCTGCTGCTGTTTTCTCTCTGTGTCTGCATGGCAGGCAAAGATTTCAGACAGGTTTTTCAATATGGATCTTTTCGAGAACAAATGAACACCATTTAAACTTCTTAATCTGACTTCCAAACAACAGTTGGGCCTCAATACTTCCACCAGGAAAAGTTTTACTTCCATATTTCTTACAGTGTGAAGAAAATCAAGGCACTGGCACTAAAAAACCTGTTACTACCGTGCTCTGGGTCCTCTTATTTGAGCGCAGATAATCTAATAGACTCTGCATAGTCTCTTAAATGTGACTAAGCAACATTAGATTCTGGACTTGTATTACACCACATGCTCAAGGACATCACACTGCTTTACATGAGAAGTTCTTAAGCCATGCAACCTCCCAGAGCTTTGCACTCAAAATCCTCATTTCATAGAGGTAGGCAGAAGCCTTCAGAATGTAAGTAAGCGACTTGCCAAATGTCACGCAATGAGTCAATGCCAGAGCTGGGAATAGAACTCAGGAGTCTAGAGTCCAGATTCTCTGCCTTATACAGAGCAGTAGCCTCAGTCTCATAGCTCAGGAGAGTGCCTGCACACCAGACAGATGTTTCTTCCTTTGCAGGATGGCACTGCACCGCATTGCAATGGCCGGCTTCATCCATAAGCAGGTATAGAAACACATATGCACTGATGAGACAGTGTTCTTCATAAATAAAGGCCAAGTGTAAGACAAGAAATGGAAGCAAGCTGCTGTTTCAGAGAACTTTGGGGAGTGCTATAACATCAGCATCACTGCCAAGACCAAATGCAATTCGTTCTTTGGACTAGCTTCTTGATTTTGCAGGCAGTCCTGCTGATTTGGAGGGTACGAACTAGGAGCTGGAGTGAAGAATAGTAATCTGGCAACAACAGAGACTCCTGAAACATGAACATAATTCTTCATAAGCCAGTATGGGTATCAGCTGACTTTGTTGCACTCATATTAAGCCCAGCCTACATTGCTACTTCCATAACCCACATCTATAAACAGGGCACAGAACAGTGGCTATTAAAAAAAACTTACTTCTCTATAACTGACACCTATTTTTCCCTATTCTGACTATGGAGGAAAACTGGAGAATCAGTAATGCTTTTCTCAAACCAGTTGCATGCCACAGAAGTACATTCCTTAATCTGTTATTCCTCTGTTGTGACACATATGCAAATGACACAGGGCCAAATTCTCTTCTGGTCTAACATCTGTAATATGAATGGATTACACATGGACTGACTTTCATCAGTAAATAAAAATGACATAGTTCTAGCACTCATACAGTACCTTTGGCAGGGAAAGGGGAACAAAGCTAATACAGTGCTTCATCCATCCACAGAAGGCAGAGACAACAATCTCTATATAAATCACAAGTATATGATATATTCAGGGCACCAGACACACGGTCCATAATTATCAGATACTCTCCTATGGGTTTAGGTCACACATAAGGACTCAGAAACATGAAATACCTGTTTTATGGATATGAATCCATCAAAATCCATCATTCCAATTTCATATTGCACCACCGCATTCCTTCTTACTGAGCTGATGACCAGAGGAATTGGCTATCTTCTTCAGGCTCTACCTTCAACCACTAAGCATAAGAAGTATTTCTCAAGGCAGGGACAGATGATATCAGAATGCAGTATAACTGGGGTAGACTCCATTCAGATTGCAGTGCTACCAGAATAGTTCCTCGGTTTATGGCTTTGAAAAAAACTTTCCAAATATGCTGCCAGTATATATAACACAGAGATAAGGGCCTAAACTGTAGATGAACTGAAAAGACTGCAGTAACTCTCCAATTTAGGTACAGGCAATAATGTTCAGAAATTGATATTATCCAAATATTTACTTATTTCAACAGTATTTAAAAAAAGATGGTATATCATGCGACAGAGAATTTCATCTGTACTCAGGGATAAGGCATGCTGCCTTTGGGTTCAGACAACAGAAACAGTGGGGTATAGAAAATGCATAAGTGAAGATGCTAGTGTTTTGCTGCCACATAATGACACCGTCAGGGAAGGAGGAAGGAAAAGTCAGATTGAAGAGAACAAAGAGGCCAGACTGGTTTTGTCCCAGGAACCTTCAAAGTATCTTGGGAAAACTATGCTGGAAAGCGTAACAAAAAATCCTTATTGCTCTGATCTTCCACTTTCTCCACTGCAGCCACAGGCTGCCACCAGTCACAGCACAAGAAAATACTTGGGTATTGTAAGAACAGAAAAGAAGTCATAAAAATATTTCCTTAGTCATGCTGTCTATGGTAATGTCATTCACTTCACAGAGATCTTCCACAACACTCTCTTTAAAAATGGAAAGAGTTCTGACCTTAGTCAGCATGTGTCTTCCAACAGCTTCTCTTTTTTTTTTTTTCCTTCTTTATTGTCTCTTACCACAGCCATCTCCAGACACAGGTACACAGTATGAAAAAAAACCTTCCTCAGTGTTTTCTACCGGACACAGAGTAAATGCATGAGTTCTGACCTTAGTCAGCATGTGTCTTCCATCAGCTTCTCTTTCTTTTTTTTTTTTCCTTCTTTATTGTCTCTTACCACAGCCATCTCCAGACACAGGTACACAGTATGAAAAAAAACCTTCCTCAGTGTTTTCCACTGGACACAGAGTAAATGCATTGTGAGGGATTCTGACTGGAAATAAAACTTAGATGTAGAAGCCAGTTCTTGCTCACGTATGAAAACAAAACATATGCATTCTTCAGCTATTTCCTCCCTTCACGTGATCAGTCTCCACAACACAGAGAGGGAAGGACCTGCATTCTGAGATGAGACTTCTGTAGGTACTCTCAGAGCTCCTGCTGAGGGCACTTTCCCCCATGCTCCTCATCACCCACTCTTGTCAGCATAGGAACCCTTGATATCTGAATGCCTCACTGAAAACTGGAGTGTGAGATCAGATGAACATCAGGATCAATTCCAAGTTTACACAGAACGTAGGATAAGGGGCCGCTTGACTTTGAGGCAAGTCTAAAAAAATCATCTTACAGAGGATGTTGAGCCATGCCTCCAAACACTGCTGCTACTGTGGCCATTGAAAAAAAATACCAGGAGAACAGATACAGTGAAGGTTACTGCTACCTAAGTTAAATAAACAAACCAAGTATTTAATGTGTAGGATGTAAGGACCCTGTGTATCCGGGCTTTGGATAAGATTAAAGGCAGTTAGGAAGTAGGAGGAGTAGGAGGCAGAAAAGAAGATTTAAGTTGGCTTTCCTACAATGAGGTATTCTTCTCTAGGGTCTGAGTGCCAGTCTGATCTGGGAGTGTTACACAGGTTCTTACAACTCGAAATACATCCATTAGTTAGGAAATTCTTCATTCAGGTGAGAGAGCACTAAAAGGAGCATTATACAGACACACCAAAAGACGGTTTCTCAATCTCCAATTATCCAATTCTACATCCTCTCCATAGAAATACTTCAGATTACTTCCTGAATTCAGAGATCTCCAGTGCTTAGAAGAGGTTAACGTTTCATGGCTTATTTATAGCTCATACTCTGCTCAACGAATCCATACTTGCAAAAGCAACATTACAAACCACAGAATGAAAGATTGCCCAGAAGGCTCCTCTTAGCATAGAGGTGGCTATCAAAATCCTCTCCCCTACTTCTTTGACTTACCCACGGTGTCACAAGGCTCATCTTTGTGTACACAGAAATCTGTCCTAGAAAGAAAAACAGAACAGAAATTAAATGTATCCTGTGCCTCCAGCCTTCAGGCAAGGTCAAAGCAGTGATGCACAGTGCATGTATCATGGGTGTTGAGGTTTGGGGGCTTTTTCCAACACTGCTGTGCAGTCTGCACATTGACCCCACAAGAGCAGCACCGATTGCTACTGGAGATCACCAGCAGTTATAGGAACCAGCTCCAATCAGCCCTATTTCAGAGACTTTGATTTAGCATGTAAAAGAGTACTGCCTCACTCTCTGACATCAGACTTCTTCAGCAGCTGGATTGAAACGGAACCTCTTATTTCTACAAGAGAACTGTAACAAAAAGGAGCAGACACCCTGGGATGCAACAGCACCATCAAAAGAGGGAGGAGATGTGTGGGGACACTGCCTGGAGACACACAGGCACACCCAGAAATTCTCAGTTCTACAGTATATTTTTTCTTCCTCTAGAACAGAAAAGAAAGAAGCAGGACTAGAGACAGACAGATGTTGGCAAGGAAGTAGGAAGAGATTGGCACGGTAACAGCTAGGTGAATTGGCTTCAGATGAACCTACCACAGACAGATTTGCCATTTTATGGTTTGAATCCAACACAGAGAAGTTCAAGAGACTTCATCTGGTCTCTGTTACTCCCTCCTATATCACCCAGTCTCCCCAGACCTCATCAAGGCAGGAAGAGATATTACATGTGCCACTGGCACCCATATACCAACCAGGGATCTGTGGAGCTGTATTAAACAGAATAAAAAGCCTTGAAGCTCATCATCTAAGCAATGACACTGCATGTGAGAAGTTTTTGTAAATGAGATGCCTCATCACACAAAAACAAGTGTGGGAGGAAAAGTATTTTCTAACTAAATCAAAGGTTGGAATACATTTTGAGGAGCTACCTTCACCAGACCTGCTTTACAGTACCATCTGCTACGAAGAGGAGCTGGAGAAAAGCATCCCATCTGCTAAAACAGTTCAGAAGTTCCTTAACCCAAGGGAAGCTGGGGAACCATGATTGCTATCATTACAGCTTTCCTCACCCTGTGGGGAGGCTGGTGAGAGAATCACATTAGTACATTTGGAGTGTGTCATTTGAAATGCCTGAGTCCCCAGAGGGACTTTGAGTTTAAGAGTTTGGCAGGGGGAAGATTAAAAATACTCAGAGAAAGATAAATACTTGGAAAAAGAAAATAGTTAGAGAAAGATAAAGATAGAGAAATATTAAAACTACTTGAAGAAAAATATGAAACTAGGGTTTACAGGAAAAGGGATTTAAGGCCCCGGACAGTGGCTGATGAACCCAAACCCTTCACATCAAACTCTTTTGAAAGTCACAAATCAAACTGTCAGAGACTTGGAAGGAAAGAAACAACAACTATTACCAGCTCTTGTTAAGCAGACATTGAAAACTAACGATGCTTCAATGCAGAAAAACCACAACAATCATCCAACTGTTAAAAAATCAGATAGGAACAAAACAAAATCGGAAGCTATGACCACACACCAGCCCCAGCTTTCATTTTTCACTGCAGCCTTACTGTGTCTCGACACCTTGGCATTCCAGCCTTTCCAACGAAGACTAATGACAGTCTCCTGATGGAGCTGGCACAAGCGCGCCTGCTTGAGTTCCCACAGCCAACTTGACGGAGGTTTATTTAAGGACTTATTATGTTATATAAACTGGTAAATCAAACAGATGCTTTTCTTGTGACAACAGATAGCTGAACTATTAGTAGATGGCAGGAGGCCATTGCTCGAAAAGCATCTCTCTTTAGAGGCTGGCCAGCTCTGCAAATAAAGCACTGCAAATTCGCTCCTTGCACTCTGTTCTACACCAAAAGGCAGCTCCTGGGAGAAATTGCCACCATGCCATAAAATGAGGGGTCACCTAAATAATACAGCACAACTTGCAGACTCTCCTACAGAGGTAGAGCAATCCTTGTCTGTAAAGAGAGTGCTGTGTTGCCACCTGGTCAGGGGAGGACTTGAAACAGGTCAGCAAGAACTGAACGCGGCTGCCCAATTCACTGCATGAGGGCTGCAAGTATGAAACCTGCTCAGTCCATCCTTTAAACTGTCGTAAACCCAGGTCCAAGAGACACCATCCTTCTATTTAAAGTCATGGCACCAAAGTGCTAGGCTTTAAGTCATCCCGACCTACTGTAAACATTTTACCCCAAAACACTGTGGCCAAACAGAAAAGCACATCCAAACCTTTAGTCACAAACGACCTTGGTGGGTCTGTCTTCTTCCAAAGGCAAGCAGCCACCCCATCACAACACCTATACACTGCAACTCCTACAGTCCTTTCATGGCAATCAGAGGGGAGCCAAGGGCTGAAGCAGTGTGAGGAAAGATCTATCTCCCCTGTGGGTCAGTCACACCACTGAGGTAAGATGGCCCCATCATGGCACTGAAACCCATCTGCTTTTAAAAAAGCTTTTAATCGCAGATCTCTCTTGGGCACATTTTTGAGCTTGACTGCATCTATATTTTTGAAGTGAGAAAGCTTGACACGAATGGTACTGTAATGATACTCCAAGGATATAAAAAAGATATCTTACTATTGATTGCATGTGCAGAGGTCCCCTGCCACAAAGGCATGGTTAGCAGAATCTTTTATAGAGCTGTGTCTTACTCCGAGAGCTGCAGTTTAAATGCAAGATCTGACCTTATCACACTAAGTCTTGGATAATACATTGAAATCACACGCTGTTGTGTGAAACAATTTCACTCTTCACTTCTAGCCACTGACTGAATCAAGCAGGACATGCGCTCTCAGCTTCTCGGGACCCGTGAATTCTCAGTCATTATCACTTGTGGTACTGTGCAGAGCATTTCCATTAGCAGAATTTAACAATTCTTCTTAAAAAATGACAAGGCAGTTGGTTTTTTTGACAAAAAAACAAAAAAAAAACCAACCCAAAAACCAGAAAAGAATTGCTCAGAACTCCTCCTACAGTCACTCTTCCATCTGGCTACATGAACTGGAAAAAAATACCTAACAGTGCTAAGCTAAATACTGCAATTCAAGTTCTTCCTGTAAGAAAGGAGGACAGTGGTTGAACTGTGCAACACGAATAAGAAGGGTTCTGTTTAGTGGTCACTTCCCAGCATCCTTCAAATGACATCTTTTGACCAGTTTAACCCTGCAGGGTCATAAAGCTAAAGGACAGATCAAACTGGCACAGTCAAAAATCTGCCCCAAAACCCTTCCCATGTCCATACATTTAGTAGCACCATGTGCTCAGTTTCATCAATGTATATTGAATTGCTTTGTTTGCCCTTTTAATGGGAAGGCAAAGGGATGGAGAAATGTGGACAGGAGGAGCTGGCTGCAAAAGGAGTAACTGTGTCAGCAGAAGACCAAGTCTTTGCTTAATGATGTCTCTGAATTCTGCTCCTTCCTGTGTTGTGTCATTCTTCACTCTTCACTCTGCTATATCACATCCCCTATAGTCTAATAACTGACCCAAACACCTACAGCCAGGAGGTAGAGGGAATGTCAGTACATCTGAAGGTAACCTAGGGAATGCCAAAGGACAGAAGCTCAGGTGGGGGAAAGTGTTTCAAATGATGCTTCTAAGACCACTAAGGTACAAATTCTGCAGAGAGAAGTTATTCTGCCCTTTAAAACATGAGGTACATGCTCCACAGATGTCAGAGGTCTGAATTTCTGCAAGGTCAAAACCAGAATTTGAACAAGAAAAGTCTGATGATTATAAAGACCATACCACTATACTCAGACCTTCAGGGCTGTAACAGATTATTTTCAGCATTTCATTTATTTACTGAACTGGACAGGGGTACAACTTCTTTCCCAGACATAGTATGTCTCTTACTCAGAATTCAATCAGGTGGATACTCAAATCCCACAGGAGGGATATTTACAACCTAAAGACTCCACTTTTGCATACAAATTACTATAGGGAGAACATCAGTTAGTTAGAGGAGAAGTTTCAAAAGGCAAGTGTGCCTTGGTGTTTCAAATGAACACAGCCAGACTGGAACCAGAGGGATTTCTTCAGAGGCTGACCCCAAAGAATCTGTTTGGAGTCCTAAAGCAGCTGCAGCTGCTGAAAATTCAGCTTCTGCTTTTTCTGGCACAATTGCTTGTGCTGGACATGCTGTTGTTCCCATATCCTCTACCACTGGTCCATCTGCAAAGTCTGGGGAGGGTCCAGGGACGGACACACACAGACGCACACACACACAGAGACACACTTCCAAAGCCAAGAGTAGAAAACGTCATTTCCCTGACGCAGGAATGGGGCTGCTGGGACAGAAGTCTTCCAAGCATCCTCCACGCAGCAAAAGCAGGATGGGCTAAGGATGACAAGCCGCAGCAAGAAGGAAGGAAAAAGATTACAAGTACACACTCCTAGCCTGTCAAACAAGAAAAACGCTGCTCTTGTGCACAGCAATGTGCTCCCTGGCCTGAACTTTCTCACAAAAACTGAATCTAGTTGCTAACCCACTCGAACCTGTACTTGTCCAGCTATTCTGAGTGCAAAACCCTGCAAATCTATTAAACAATTCTTCCTACTGGACAATTCCTCCTCAGATGCCTGAGTCCAACTCATGTAGCCTGACATTATGCATTCAATTTTATAAGCTGCAGAGAGACTGCACAGATGAAATGCCTTGCCCTTTCCCTCCACCCCATGCTTAGACCACATCAGAAGAGATTCTGTATGCCTCGCTTGTCATGCAGGACAACTGGATGCCCAGATGAGTTTAACAAAAATGTTAGTTATTTATTTAGGCTGTGATCCAACGAAGCACATGCTCAACTATAACCAGGATGTGCAGCCCACTGACTTCAAAGGAACTATTCACCCTGTCTAAAATGTTAAGTATCTGCTTAAGTGCTTGGTTGGACTGCACTGAATACAGAGGAGCGAGAAGGATTTGGGGGAGCTGCACACATGTCTGTGAAGGTGCATTCTTAGGAACTTTGCTGGCCCCGTGCCCGGCTCACCAGCTACTTTACTGAACAGTCGCCCCAATCCTGTGGACAGTTTGCCATGTGACTATTAACACAACCAATTATTACAAACAGAATTTGGCAGTTTCTGAAAAACATGTATTTCTGCTTACACTGTTGGCAGAGAAAATAAGGTAAAAGAGGTGAATAATATTGAACTGCAGTGCAAACATTCCTGTCTCCAGCTGGGAAGAAGGGGTAGGAAGTAGTGTTTTTCTAGCACATACAGCATCCTTCTGACACTATATTTTTGCGCTCACGTGAACTACTCAGATCATTTCTATAACTATGTAGTCTTCATTTACATCTTAAAGGATGCAATCAATTTAAAAGACCATGGATTAGCTACTCAAAATCTATAGAAACTATGAGGAACACGTGACTTGTATTATGAGGTTGAACTCAGGAAGTGACGTTAAAGGAAAAAAGACGACAGGTTAACGGGGACGACACCCTTTTTGCTTGGGTCTACCTGGGCCATATGATGATGTGTTTGATGCATGAATAGGTAGAGAGTTGGAGGCTGCAAGGAATTTTGCTCAATTATTCATACACAGATTATTTCACATCTGAAATAAATGCAGCATTTTCAAGCATACCAAGTAAGAATGACACCCCTCCTCTACCTCAGCTGTGGTAGAGGAGGGGTGTTAAAGTGGTTATTTAATAGGGCAAAGAAAGAGAAAATCAGTTTATGGTATTCACCTCTCACTTTCTTTAGGAGATAACTCCCCCACTGCCTCCCCACTACTGACACAGTGTCTGCTCCTCTCAGACCGTTCAGTTGATTCATACCTAACCGCACACAGAGCACATGTTCTCAGCTGCGTCCTCGATTCCACAGCTTGCTTCTTCTAGAAAGAAGGGCTTATGCTCCAAAACCTCACCTACTTTTTCCAGCTCGTGTGAGAAAAAGAGTATTCTCCTGTGCCACAGTCATGTCTTGCCTGTGTCCTGACTACAATATGCAGTAGTGACCACGACACCACTCTGGTTCATGAGGACAGATGCTCTTGCACCACGCTGTTCAGGCATAAGCAAGACAAATCACTTTCAGCTGAGACATCTGAACAGCGTGGGAGTAGCAAGTGTATCATCACCTACAGATCATTTTCTTAGATTACTGCTAGACCAGATAACCCCATCATTGACTATGGGCCATTATTGGTTAAAGTAAACTGGTAAACCAGACCTTACAATACCTGGTTACAAAAACAGCAGCATCCACAGGAGGGGTGTCATCCCTTGCACCAGGAACATGGTTGTTACCAAGATATTTTGCCCCACCATATTCTTCATTTTGCCATTGACAAAAGCTCTCCAGAGACCTCTCTCCATGATGCCCAATAGACAACTTTGCCTTTGGGGAAAATAAATAAATAAAGAAGAAATGTCAGTCACAGTCTTTACATAAAGCGTTAGACCTCTGATGAAAAACCAAAGGCTCAAAGACGTAGATGTGATAGAACAAAAAGCTTGAAACCAGCTTTGTCTGAGCACGTGAACTAGGGACTTTGGAATCCACACTGACTTCTGCCATTTGATCTACAGAGGAAGCTCCATCAACTGGCATGTTCAAAAGTCTCCTAAGTCTGGAAGTTATATATTTGATACCAGAGCCATATAATTTTTAATCTAACAGTTAACGGAGACTGGTTCACACTATAAGCAGCCAAAGATTTACCAGGAGGATAAATAAAAGGACTGTAAGCTCCTCTCGCTCCCACAGCCCCCTACACTTCCCACTTTAACACTGCCTAGTGAAGTGTGGCAGGCACTGCTTGCAACTTGTCATCATGTGGCCAGACCTGTGGCCCAGCTCCCCCTCCCTCCCCAGCACTGCGATCCTGTTCTGCCTGAGAGACTCACAGTACAGTTATAGCAGCAGGGTAAGAACGAGTTAGAACTCACGGGGCGGTTGCGAAGCAGGACAAGTTTGGTCACTCGAATGTTGACTTTAATTCCAAGACTTTGATGTTGAAACATGTTGTACACCTGTCAAAATGCAAAGAAAAGATCGACAGCGAATCAGTAACAGTACCAAGACCTAGCAATAGTTGAAGGAACTAATTATAACTGAAGTTAGGCATTTGTCCTTCAAAAAACTGACCCAAAACAAACCCAAATGGATTGTGCTACTACACTCAACAAAATAAAGAATTTTGAAAAGCCACTCTAACAGTTCCACATACTACAGTGTAGCTAGAACACTTGCGAAAACAGAGCAAGTTTGCTCCTACTGTCCTGCACCGGGCTTCACCACCTGACCAATTTGTCACAAACTAATCTGAGCAAGATTCATTATTCAGGGACAAAAAAAAAAATACACAAACTAGTTGCAGAAAGGAAAATACTTTTAACTAGAACAAAAAGAGAAACAAAAAAGGAGCAACAAAGGAGAGAAATATTCCTCAGGAACTCTAAACATAAACCCAAGTCTCAGGAACATGGACATACGTTATGAAGCATCCCACTAATACAGCTCTTCAGTGTTTAAATATCGGAGATATCTGAATGCAAGATGAAATAATGGTGTGTTTTAAACTTCAGGAAATAGAATGGAAAAGCAATTTCCCTCTGTTATTTTCATATCTTATATAAGAGAATAGTAATAAGGCAGCACATAATGACACAAGCCTCAGGAAATACAAAAATAGCACCGGAAACTACCTTACTACTTTCTCCAGATTTTGCATTCCAGCTCAGATATTTCACCTCATTTTTATAGGTTAGAACTGAAGATCTTAATTGGTGCCAGAATTTTATTTCACCATTTCTCTATGTACGAATGCTTTAAAGTAGACTATATGAAAAAAGGCGAGGGAGGGGCTTATTTTAAAAAGGTGTAAAATACCTTTTTCATAATAACCGTCGGATTAATATTGCATTCCCTACCCAGTCAAAAAACTAAAATCAAGGCCACTGAAGAAAGACTGTTGACTAACAGGAGGCAGGATTTGGCCCCAGGTAAGCTACATTCCTTACTCACAGATCACACAGGCTCAGCTATCTCAACTAGCCCAAGACACGAACACATTTTGGATACTACGTTTTCAGAGCATGGTATTTTCCTGTTTGTGCAAATACTCAGGAATGGGCTCAGTGTGAGAGTGTTCTTAAGCTCCTTAGTGTTAGGGGTTGGTTATAAACGCACACGTAAATGTTTCCTATAATTTAGGCATAGATTGCAAGACAGACACTGCTCAGTATTTGACCCACTGACCTACAGTGTGAGCACAATAAGCCACTTCTCTTCCCTGCGGCTGGTGCACCAATGCATACAAGTGCTGGCAGTATTTGCTTAGCTCCAGGATATGCTGGCAGAGTAGCTAAAGCCTCTTGCCACAGCCCGGCGGGGATGAACTTGACACTTGCAGAGAAGGGCTCTGACAGTTGACCTATGTGTAAATGGAGACCCGGACACTCAGCTGAGAGGGTCAATCACACTGATCAAGTTAATCTCTGGCGTAGCACAACAGAGGCTGTGTCTGTGGCGGATGCCTTTGACTGCCTAGCTCACTGCTAGCTCTGACCATCCATCCCAGAAAATTTCTACTCATGAAATGAGAGTTCAGCAAACTTCCATCAGAGCAGACAGGCTGTCTGCCTTTGGATGTAGCACCAAGAGATCCACCCACCACTGACTTCAAAAGGCAGTCTGCACTGACAAAACTTGCAGAGGAAGAACCAGCTGCTGGCAAGTTCAACATGTCATTTTTGAAGGTTGTCCACTCTTCTTCCTTTTCTCTTGCGCTCTCTGTCCTAAGAATAACTTCTACTGCATTTGTGTTTCATCCATCAGTGATCTCAGAAGAGCTCAACCTAGCTAGAGCAACAATTGGGTACTACACCAAAAACTCACTAGGAATGCAAAAGAGGCTTTACTTTGCTTGTTTATTCAAGCTTTGTTTGCTTATTTTTCTTAAATGGAGGCCAAAGAAGCCCCAGATAGATGGTAGTTTGTGTTGCCCAGTAGGAACAATAACCTCTCCCTCTACTAAATAAGCCTGACTGGTACAAGTGGCTATTCTGCTTCAGCTCAACTAGAGCATTCAAATACAACCCACCTAGAGAAGAGGCAGACCCTTTCTCAGAGAGGTGCTCCAGTTAGCTCTGCTTCCAGCCCCCACTCCTCCTGCCCCAGAGGCTGAACCAGACCTTTCAGCCCATGAGCTCTGACTGGCTTAAGAGAAACACTTGCTTCATTGCAGTCGGACTGGTTCCTTTGGGCTGCAATCAGTACTTTAATGAGTGTGCAGGCAAAAATACCATAACTTGCCTGACACCACAGTGCCAGCCTACCAGATCCTAATAATGACAGGCTGCCACTACACTCTCCGCTGTTTCTCAGGATTTAAAGTGTGATCATACTCAGCTCAGCCGAAGACGACATTAGCACTGTGATTTAAGAGGATCCAGCACCAGAACTGCAGGACACTGGCAAAATATCACATTTGCAATTTCCAGTCTTCTTTCATGGACCAAGCTGAAGAACGGAGAGATATCTCCAGCTTCATCTGCCTTCACTGATTCTTCTATTTCTTTTCCTGTTAGCAAAAAGCCCCCTGTGAAGTTTTACACAGAAAGGTTGACACAGATTTAGCCCGGAACTGTTCACAACCCACTCACAAATGAACTTGTCTTTCAAAACAAGCTAAGATCCGTAGGCAAATTAGCAAGAAAACAGACCTAGAAGCGTGCCTGCAAATGGCTCTGCACAAGCCAACATGACCCCCCAAACAGCTCTTACTCATTAACCGGGTGAGTACTGTGTGTACACTCTCATCACTGCTCTGAGAGGACCTTCTCAGTTAAAACACAGTGCAAGGCAGTTCTGCCCAGTGTTTTGCCCTTTCCTCTAGCCCAGACATAGAACTGTGAAATGGAGACGTGGAGTTTGAGACCGCGAGGCAGCCCCATGAGCTCCTCTGAGCAGATGCCTGCCAGACCCCACCCAGCCGCTGCCTCACAGCCCCTCCTCAACCGGACAAGGGGGAAAAAAGCTGCAGGACTGACATAAAGAGGGGGAGATCACTTACCAAGCACCATCACAGGCAAAACTGTGACTTAGGGAAAATTAAATTTATTGTCAAGTGAAATAATTCGTATACAGAGAAACACAGATAAACTAAATGACGCCCTCCCCTCTCCTCATCCCACCATTTTCCCCAGGCTCAGCTTCACTCCTCAGTCCTGACTCCTCTACCTCCCTCCCCCATACCCAAGCCGTGCAGCGGGTGGGGGCTGTGGTGGGCCCGTACCAGCTCCTCTCGGCTGCTCCTTCCCCCTCACGCTTCTCCCCTGCCGCACCGTGGCTCCTCTCCACAGCCCACAACATTCTTCCGGGAAAAGCCACCTGCCCCGTCGTGGTCTCTCCACAGGCTGCTGCAGTGTAGCCTCTGCTCCGGCACCTCCTGCTCCTCCTCCTGCTCTCGCCCAAAACATGCGTCCGGAAAAAGCCCCCTGCCCCGGCGTGGTCTCTCCACAGGCTGCTGCAGTGTAGCCTCTGCTCCGGCACCTCCTGCTCCTCCTCCTGCTCTGCCCTGGGTGCTCCCATGGGTTTTTTTCCTCTTTCTTGACCGTGTTTTCACAGAGGCGTCCACAGCTTCCCTGAGGGCAACGCTGTGGGGCCTTGCTGAGCCGGCTGGAACCGGTTGGAACCGGCTGGGTCTGGCTCAGGGCAGC